>NC_133665.1:127009983-127309983 GCF_037893015.1 Macrotis lagotis
AGATCAATTTCTTTAATGAATAATTATACAAAAATTAAATAAAAATGGAAGACTCAAGTAAACTTGAAATCTCATTAAAATAAACCCTGAATGATAAATTGGTGATTAATTCCAATAAGATGATAGTTATGCTGCTATCTAGTGTTAAAAGTGCATGATCATGGGGAATCAGTAAATATAGTAATTGATACATTGAAAAGCTTCAGGAGGATAAATCTATAAAAGAAGTCATTAAAATCAAAATCTTTTCTAGCTCATCATCATCATAATAATAATAAATTCCAGGAAATATAAATAGAAAGAGAAATCACATCACAAATAACTAAAAAGTATATTAAATGCCTAGGGATCACTCTACCAAAATGTACACACAGACACACACACAAACACACACACACACACACACAATTAAATAGATTTAGTTTAAAAGAGTTCCTTTTAAAGAAATAAAGAACTACTTAAATATTTGGAAAAACATTCAAGCTAATCTGATTTTTTTTAAGTGACAATAGTACCAAAGGAAATTTGTTTTAATGCTTTGCCAAATGAGTTGTCAAAGGAATACTTTATAGAACTCGACAAAATAATGCAAATATTTTAGAAATATAGAATACCAAGATAACTAGCTAAAAATTAGGGACAGAGACTGAATAGTTTCTCCAGGCCTGTAACCATATTAGAAAGGAATAGCTATCAAAACTATTTGGTAGAGGTTTAAAAAAGTAGATATACGGATAAATGAAACAGACTGAACAAAAATATTAGAAACAATGACACTCAATAACCCTGAATCAATGAACCAGAATATATAGATTTCTTAGGAAAAAAATCTCTTTGTGTTTGCTAAAAACTGAAAAAAAAACTGGAATGCATTATGGCAGAAATTAAGCTTAGATGAACACCTCACACCATAGACCACAATACATTCTAAATGAATATAATCTCAGTCTTAAAGACTATTCCATAAAATAATTAGAAGATAAATAGAGTATATGCCTTTCTCTGAGATAGGCAGAAAAAAACTATTTTTAACTTTACAAAGTTAGAGAATCACAGAAAATTAAATAAATAATTCAATACATGAAATTAAAAAAAACTTCTGCACAAACAAAATGAATTCAGTGGGGGAAACACAGTTGAATGGGGGTGAAAAATTCTTTATTTCTCTGATAAAGATTTGATGTCTAAGATATTTAAAGAATTCACACATGCACACATATATGCATGTACATTATATATATATATATATATATACAAAACCAAAAACTGTTTTCAAATACAAAAATGATCAAAAGATATGGATAAACAATTCTAAAAATTCTGTAACCTATTACCAACCATCTGAAATCATGTTCCAAAAAAGGTAAACCAAAACAATATTACAATTGTACCTTCTATCCTATAAACTGACAAACATGACAAAGGATAAGAATAGTCAATGTTAGATCATGGGAAGATAGACACTTTAGTGTATTGTTCATGGTGCTATGAATCAATATTACCATTTTGGATAGCATTTTGGAACTATGCAATTAAAGGAACTAAAAAGTTCATATAGTTTCCCAAAGACTCTATTACTAGATTCATAACCTATGAAGAAATTCTTCATATACTTTCCTCAATGTTTATAGTAGCATTTTTGGTATCAAAAAATTAGAAACATGGTAGATTTTTACATAAAAATACAAATAAAGACTAGGTCATGGGTTCCTTCTTCACTCTTCTCCTATCACTCATATATTTTGTATGTTTTTTGCCACTATCTTCTACTTCAACTTTGTCTCACATGAAGAAGTGATCTTATTCCTCACAAAATCTAATTTCTCTAAAACTGAATAAATGATCCTGCTTCATGGCATCTCTCCCAATAGATTACCCTTAATGTAATTTCAATTTTATCATTTATCTTAAGACTCTTAATGACTACTGATTCCTTCCTTATTTCCAAATAACATGCTCATGTCTCCCTCGCCCTCAAAAAAATCTTTGTTTGATCCTTCCATCTCTGCTATGATATATCTATTTCTTGTTCCCTTTCGACAAAACATTTTGAAAAGGTCATCTTCGGCGAATGCTTCTACTTTTTCCTCTTCTCACTCTTCTCTTATCTCTTTAGAATCCAACTTATGATCATATCATTCCTCCAAAACTGCTCTTCCCAATATTACCAATGATTTCTTCATTGCAAAATTCAGTGATCTCTTCTTAATTCTCATTCTCTACTCTGCTGTCTTTGACACCACAGGTCATACTCTCCTCCTGGATATTTTCTGAGCGATCAATTACAGCAAATCAAGAAGTTTTGAAAACTATAGATAAATTCATTTATCTTGGCAGTATACTTTCCAGGGATGTACACATTGATAATGAGACTAAGGCAAAGTCGAATTGTAGAAATTCAAGACAAGGAAAAATGCACAAATTTAGAGACATCTCCATCCTAAATGTTCATTGGGACTATTTGTGCTGATCAGTGATAGAGCATTTCAAGTTTGTATTGGTTTGATCACAGTCAGATGCATTGTACCTTGATTCCAATATAGTGATGTCATTTCCATCCTGACCCAGAAAAAAAGGGCAATAAGGAAGCAATCTTTTATGACACCCCTCTCTCCTGGTTCTCCTTGTATTCATATGACTGCCTGTTTTCAGTTTCTTCACCTAGATTCTTATCCAGCACACATTCTCTAAATGTAGATGATCTAGGGGCAGCTAGGTAGTGCAGTGGATAGAGCACTGGCCCTGGCATCAGGAAGGAACTGAGTTCAAATTTGACCTAGCTGTGTGATCTTGGGCAAATCACTTAACTCCATTGCCTTAAATAGATTTTTTAAAAATGCAGATATCCAACAGAGTTCTGTTCTGGTCCCCTCTTCTCTTCTTTCTATTGTTTTCATCTGGCAACTACTTGCTGATGATTCTCAGAGCTACCTATCTTTCCTTATTTTCTCTTCTAAGTTTCAATTTCATGTCTTCAGTTGGGTGTCAGATATAACAAACTAAATGACCAGTAAACATCTTAAACTCAACTTGCCCAAAATTTAACTGATACATTATCTTTCCCTCTATACCCTCACTTCACCTTAGCCCTATTACTCTAATGGGCAATACCATCCCAACCTAGCTGTCTTCCTCTACATCAAGTAATTTCTCACCCCCTATAGTCATTCTATTGCCAATGCTTATTAAATGGCCCATTACAACATTTCTCAATATACATCCTTCTCTTTCCCAACACTGCCACCAGTGTATTGCACACCTCATTATCTCACTCCTATACCATTTTGATAGCCTGCTGGAGGGTTTGCCTGCTTCAGGTCTCTCCCCATACACCTATCTTCCCTTCAGTCACCAAAGTGATTTTCCTAAGCACAGGTTATGCCACATTATCCCCAAGCCCAGAACTGCAGTGACTCTATTGTCTCTAGGATCAAAAACAAATTCTCTAATTGGAAAGGTAGGAGAGAATTAGGTTGTGAAGGACTTTGAATGTTAATCTTCTTGGACATTACTCCCTTTCCCAATCTCCTCATTCCAGGGATAATGGTCTCCTTACTGTTCCACAAACAAGACACTCCATCTCTCGGTTCTGATAATATTCTCTGATGATCTCCCTTGCCTGAGATGCTCTCTCTCATTATTTCTGCCTACTAGCTTCCCTGACTTTCTATAAATATTAGATAAAATTCCATTTTCTACATAAAACATATCCCCTTTTAATTTTGGTGCCTTTTTTCCTTATTTTCCCCCTATTTATATTGCATATAGTTTGCTTATAATATTTATTTCTTTGTATCCTTCAATAGATTGTGAGTATATTTAGGGCAAGTACTTTTTTGCCTTTTTTTTAATATTCCCAGCACTTAGTATGGTGCCAAAAACATAGAAGATATTTAATAAATGTTCAATGACTGACTATTCCTCTATTGGATAACAGCTAAACAAATTGTGACAAAAGAAATGTAATGAAATATTACCATGCTCCAAGAAATGATGTCTGTGATGAATACAAAGAAGCATGGAAATATTTACATGAATTGCTGCAGAGTAAAATAAACAGAGCCAAGAAAACAATGTGCACAATAATTACCACATTATAAATAGAAAGAAACCTTTCTCCCAAAACTACCAAATGCAAATGTTACAAAATTAAAAATAAAGCACCTTAAAAGAAGAGATATGAGAGAGCCCCAACTCTTTCCAGAGGTGAGAAGTTTGCAAGTGGTATACATTGTAC
This sequence comes from Macrotis lagotis, assembly GCF_037893015.1. Classification (NCBI taxonomy): domain Eukaryota; kingdom Metazoa; phylum Chordata; class Mammalia; order Peramelemorphia; family Peramelidae; genus Macrotis; species Macrotis lagotis. The sequence continues at coordinate 127,014,221 of NC_133665.1, forward strand.
ATACTTTTAGGCATTTTTGATGTATTTATTGGTTATTATCAATTATCCTCCTTTTTCTGTTTTCTTCTGGTATTTAAAATATTATTTACCATATGAGATGAGTTTCTAAGAAAGAGAGAGGGGAATACTGAAAAAGTAATATGGTAATATTTTAATGACATCAATAAAAACTTATTTTCTAAAAAAGTACATGTACAATAGAGGGAGAAAGGTTCACACTTCCAAGAACATATTCAGAAGAATAACACTCATCTGCAAGGATAAAGTGAAGAAACCAAAAGTATAAAAAAAGTACTGAGATTTACAACAAAGACTCCATTTAGTTATTCTTAGAATAATAAGAATAAGAGAAAGATGAAACCAGTGCTTAGGCAGGTGGTGAGATTTTAACAAAGGACAGAAAGAAAACAAAACAATTATTCAGCATATGTAATTTCTTGTGTTTTCTATGTGGAGATAATCTTCAAATAAGTATGAATAAACTAGTATGGTTTAAGAGGAAATCTAAGTACAAGATTACTGTCCATGCCCTGCTTTAAATCAGACCAAGTCTTTTGTCCTAGATAAAAAATCCCTCATTACAGAATGAAATTGTAGATGAAAAATTCTCTGAAGAATTTCCATAGAAATATGAAGAATGGCAGAGATGCTCAAAGATTAGAGATCAATCAATAAATAATCAACAAGAAGGGTTAAATTGGCAGCTCTGTTCCTAGTCTCATGCTAGGTACCATTGAGAGAATGATAAGCATTAAAGTATGTCTGTCCTCAAGGAGTTTACATTCAATCATCAAATATTGTCCTCATTTTTATAATATAGAAGAAAATAGATTCTGGAAATGAAAACAATGGACATGATGATCATTCCCAGAGAAATTTAGTACTGAAAAGGAGAAATGGTAATCACTACAAACCAGCATAGGTTCTTTGTGAATGATCAATAGCAAGCTTATCCAATTTTCTTTATAAAAAATAGGATTCCTCGATCAGAAGAATGCTTTAGACATAAAGTATTTCTATTCTATCAAGACATTGAATAATGTTCCTTACTATAGCCTTTTGTACAAAATGGGGAAAATGTGGTCTCATCGAATGTGATGCTATGTGGATATGCAACTAAATAATATTGATTAATAGATTGATATAAATCTGGAGAGAAGCTTCTGATACCAAGTCACAAGATTCGGTATACCTCTCTGTTCCATTCATCTTTTCAATTAATGTCTTGAATGAAAACAAAGTTAGCATGCATACATTAAATGTTAGAATCAGAATCTAAAAATATATTGATAGTATAGGAAAATGGGCTGCATCTAACAAATTATTAAGGAAGTTAATAAAGTTTCAAAAATCAACAATACAAGTTGTATAGTTCTGGACAACAATTCATTTTGGGAATGATGAATGTTAGAAAGAATTTCAGTAATGAATATTAGAAAGAATTGGAAGGGCTACTTAAATGAAAATTTAAAATTAACCATGATAGGACTGGGAAAAAAATGTTATTACACATTATTATCAAAAGATAGCCAAAGACGAGGGAGGGTAATTGCTCAGACAACTCTGCCATAGTGTGAACATATGTTGTCTTCCATTCTAGACAACCTGTTTTGATGGGAATAATGTTCATAAGGAAATAAGGAGTTACCAACATGCTGAGAGGACTGAGGATGTCTTGAGGGAGACATTATAAGGAAGAATTTCTCAGAATTTGAATTGTCCAAGATTAGAATATGCTGTCTCTGGAGGTAGTGAGTTCTCTGTTAAATGCAGGTACTCAATATGAAATGGGATGATGACTCATTAGAGATGCCATAAATCAGGAGTTGCTAAACTTTTTGCATCATGGACCCCTTGGACTATCTGGTAAAGACTATGGACTCTGCAGAGCAATACTTTTAGATGCATAAAATAAAATGTATAGGACAAAGAAAATGAATAATATTGAGATAAAATTATCAAAATATTGAGGAGAAAAAAAACCTGGTTCATGAACTCTAGGCTAAGAACTTCTGCTACAGGTAAGACTTAATTCATACCTCATATAGTAGATTAAGTTTTATTATCTTCAATTCCTCTCTTTTATTGCATAGTATTTTATGCAACCATGCTCTAAATTCTACTTTAAATACTGTTGAAAGCCAAAATGGCATAATTCTTATTTAGTTGATTATGGAATTATTACAAAGATGGGCAGGTAAGAAGGTGTGGGGAAGGCATGTTGATCAGGCAAGTGAGGGGTACATAACACTTATAACAACACATAGCTTAAAGGTTACCTTTAAATTCAAACATCATTGTGGGAACAACTCCTTCACAGATTGACAGAGCTCTCATGGGAAATGAACAATGAAGGACTCAGCTTGTCAACTGTCAAATTGAGAGATCTGAGATCTTTCTGGATTTTTCAGTTTGAAGCAAGAGAACAAAGGGGACCATCACCATCTTGGCTTGACAGTGTATTAAACAAGAGTCATCTGAATTGTTTCTTGTCAAATTGTCATGCCAATGTGACCAATCATCTCTCAGAGCCAGAGATTCATAGAAGTTAGTGAGATTGAAAACATTTTGGATGTGAAGGCATTTGAAATGTCTGTCTCATTAAAAAACATCCTAAGGTGCACTTTTCATCTCCTGTAGACATGGCCTTTGAGGTTGATGAAGATAATTTTGGAGTGGACCAGTAAACCCTGCCAAAAACCCGAAGTCATATTCAACCAACCGCCCGTCAGCATAATCGCACTATTCTGTACAAGACAGTTTCCAGTATGGTCTGCAGTCAGAAATTATATTTAGGTTCTTATCTTGGGAACTAAAGGAAAGTACTGCTGGCTAATCACTTAAGAGAACTCAGAAAGTCAAACAGATGCTTTTTTGAAATTTAAAGCCAAATATCCTTTTTCATATAGAAATAAAAAGACTCAAGAGAAGAAATGGTATGATTACAGATGACATCCAACCCTAAGGATCCTAGAACCAATGGCTTAGCAGGAAAAAAAATTGTTACACTTTACTGAAATAAAGTGCTTCATAAGTACTTTATAAAGTAGTTTTAATAAAGCACTTTATGTGACATCATCATCAATTATTTTAATTAAACATCCTTTGACAAGAGCATCCTTTGAGTATAATTAAAACAGGCAATGAATGTAAAATCACTTTTTAAAGAATATTACCTCAAGCATTAGTGTATTCAAGAGGGAGCATAGTTATATCATTTTTAAAAGTAAACCAGTATGAAGAAAGATAAACAAATAGATTATTCTGGATGTTTGAGGACAACTTATTGTTAGAAAGTTAATTTTAGAATCTTATGAGAGATAGACAGGTGATAATTATTCTGATTTAAAAAGAAATAGCCAACCCCAATTAACCAAAAAAACCCCTACTTATACCAAAAAAAACCCCCATGTTTCTTCTCATAGAGAAATGAATTTGACTAGGTACTGTGAAGGACTGAGAATGATGAAGAGAAATTGAGCTGCATAGTCAGGTCTCTAAATTGCAGTAAGGTTTGTGTAACTAAGAAGTTTTGGAAATAGTCTTGTATCCTCTCACAGTTGCAAATTTTTCATTTAAGAAAATTGTCCTGTTCTTGGTAACTTTAAAGTTCACCTATTTTTTTTTCTTTTTGGTTCATTTACACAGCTTTCTAATCTCTTCCTGCAGTATTTCTCTATAAATAGCTTATTTCATAGAAGAGCTTAGTATCATTTTCAATCTCCAATAATTCACTCTGCATTTCCTCCAAAAACAATTCATATAAATGTTCAGTAAGCATATGTCTCTTGCTTCCTTCTTTCCTATCATTAGGATAGGAAAAGAGCCTTCACCTCTTTGTTTTCTAAAATATCTTTATCCAAATTGAATCAATCCCCCCCCCCAAAATCTGTGATAAATTTAAGTATGTTAGCATCTCAAATGTTTTTCATTAGTAATCCTTAATTAATTGATTGAAGTAAATGTCTTTGTTTCATGAATTCAGGCAAATATTAGACTATTAATAGATAAGTGTCTCAACTGGTAAATAATGAGGCTTCTTTCAAATTCTGCATCAGTGTTGAGATGTGAAGAAAATGTTTCCTTATAAACAATTAGAACTGATGCCAAGTCAAATCATTTTTTTAAATGGGGCATATGTCCAATAAACTCCTTTATGTTTTCTAGAACTTTTTAACCAACAGATTAACCAAGAAACATATGCTGTGTAGGATGGAACATTAAAAGATTAACTTTCTATTAGTAAAAGATACTGTGACCTCTCTCCAAAAAAATGGGAAGGGGGAGAGGAAATATTTCAGAAAAAGAAGGCAGACCAAATAAATAAACAATAAATTCTTATGCATCCTTTGGTGATAAGTTGAAAATTATTGGGGTTAAAAATAAATAATATGAAACTAAAGGCCCTTCAATGCCCTGACTTAATAAGATGAATTGAAAGAACTGAAGATGTTCAGTCTGGAGAAAAAAAGATTTAGACTGATCATGCTCACTGCTTTCTAGTATCTGAAAAGTTATTATTGGTAATAATCTATGTTCTGCTTGGCACCAGAAACCAAACTGAGAGCAGACAGACATTTCAAAGAAATTTTCGACTCCATGTAATGAAAACTCTCTAAATATTAAAACTATGACAGGGACACAACTCTTTTGTTTCCCTTCATTTTATTTTTTTCTCAATTACATGTAAAAAAAGGCAGCATTCTTTTTTTTAAAATCTTGAGCTCTAATTTCTCCTTCTTCTTACTTGAGAAAACAATTATATATATATATATATATATATATATATATATATATATAATATATGTATATATTATATATATATATTACAAATGTGAAGTCCTGCAAAACCTAATTCTATAATAGTCATGCAAAATCAAATATAGACAGAAAAAAAAGAACATTTTAAAAAGTATGCTTAAATCTGCCTTAGACTCCATCAAGTCTTCCTCTGGAGGTGGAACACATTTCTTTTCACCTCAAGTTTTTCAGAATTGTCTTTGATCATTATATCTCTCAAAATAACTAAATCATTTACAGTTCTTTATCATAAAATATTTCTGTTCCTGTGTACAATATTTTCCTGGTTCTGCTCCCTTTATTTTGCATCAATTGATGTAAATCTTAAGCTATTCTGAAACCATTCTGATCATCATTTCTCATAATGCAACAATATTTCATCATTACCATATATCACAACTTGATCAAACATTCCCTCAATGTACAATTATTTGCCATCACAAAAAAAGCTATTATAAATATTCTTATATTTTTATATATTTCTTTATCCTTTTTATTTCATCTCTTGGGGATTTAGACAAAAGTTATGTGCAAATTTATAACCCTCTTGGGAATTATTTCAAACTGCTTTTCAGTTGGAACAATTAACAATGCCACCAACAACGTATTCTCACAATTTTTCCACATCCCTTCCAATATTTATCCTTTTCCTTTTCAGTCATATTTCTGTCATATTATCCAATCTGATAAGAGTAAGGTGGCACCTCAAAGTTGTTTTAATTTGCATTGCTTCAATATACAAATGCAATATGCATTTTTTCATATGACGAAAGATAGCTTTGATTGTTCCCCAGAAAACTGTTTCTTCATATTTTTAAACATTTATTGATTGGGAAATGACTCATATCCTCATGTTTGACTCAGTTCTCTTTGCACTTGAGAAATTAGGCTTTTATCCAAGAAACTTGTTGCTAAAAACTTCTCTAGCTTTTTTCTTTCTTTCTAATCTTGGTATTATTTATTCAAATATTTATTAAAATTTAATTCTACCAAAAGTGTCCATTTACAGCTTATAATGCTCTCTATCTCTTGTTTTTCCATAAATTTTTCCCTATCTATGTATTTGACAGGTAATATTTTCCATGTTCTCTTAATTTACTTATGATATCACTTTTCCTGTTTAAATAATATACCATTTGACATTATCTCAGAATAGTATATGAAATACTGTCTGTCTAATTTCTTCTTCACTTTTCCAGCATTCATAAGAAGTCTTAACAAGAGAACTATTATGAAAACAATAAATTATTATTATTATTATGATAGCATTTATATAGGACTTTAATATTGGCAAAGAGGCACACAAATATTATCACACTTGAATGTCACAACATCCCTTTTGATAGGCATTATTATTATCCCATTTAACAGGTTAAGAAACTTAAATCTTCCTTCAAAGATTTCTTTAGGACCTTATAGCTACCTGATGTTTGGAGGAAGATTTAAGTTCAAATCTCCCTAACTTCAGGCCCAGTGTGTCTTCTCATGTAAAAGTTAGATGAGCCTATATGGAATAGGTTGTAGTGAGCACTTTTATTCAGGTATACTTTAATATCCAATTGTCAAGATAAATCTGGGAGTCCCAGCTTAGAGATTCTACAATGTTATGTAACAAGGCTTTTAGGGAGAAAAAGCATTTTGGTTACTAATTAAAATTACATTCATTGCAGCACTAGGAAAGACAAGCATGCTTAAACAAAATTCTGGATTTGAGGTTAGATTTTCATGATTCGGCTGGATACTTTTGCTTATATAACAATAGAAAATCATAGAATTTAGAGCTGATAAACAAATAAAAGAATAAAGCATTTACTAAATACTTATTCTGTACACATATTATTATATATAAAGCATTGTGTTATATACATAGCACTATAAATATATATAGAAAAATAAAACAGGCTCTGCATTCAAGTAGCTTATAGGCTAATGGGAGACACATATGGAGGGTTTCAGCTACAAATTGGGTAAAAAAGTCCCATGGACCTTAGGGTACCATGGAAAGAAGATAATAAGACTGCTTTTAATATGATTTCTACTGGTAAAATTAGATGATTTTATGATTTTAAATTATTTAAAATTTCCAAGAACTTCAAAATGTTAAAAAAAATATTTTTTTCTTGTGTCGTCAGTAATTGGGGCTATAAGTTAACTCCATCAAGATCTGAAGGGAAGATGGTTGTCAAGGTTGTGGTAGTGGCTTAGTTTTCCTGGTACATGCTACATCCTACATTTCCCTCAAGGTATCTTGTTGTTTCACTTAAACTTGTTTAACTGCTTTGTGTGTGATATTTGGTTGGCATTTGGTGGGTTTGACTGGCCCTTTCTCCACAGGAGTTGCTTCCATGGATTATTGCTTTGAAGTCTGGGCTGGAAGCAGAACCAGTGATCTGGGAGTTGTTCTGACTCCAAAAATCCATGTGCCCATTTAACTGTAACTAGTGGTTAGTCAACAGGTGGCGATGGTAATGATGAATAAGATGGAAAAGACCTTAGATAAAATAGTCCTCATTTTACAGATGGAGAAACTAAGATAAAAAAGAGATGATTTTCCCACATAACTACTTTCTCCTCCATTCTAACATAGCTTCCTTGAAGGTAGGGATAATTTTATTTTTATTTTTTCCTTTGCCTCTGCAGTACTGAGTACAGCTAGCATAAAACAAGTACTCAATGGATGAAATATCCTCTTCATATATAAAAAAAATTCTGCATGTTTCAGAGAGGATTTTCCTCTCGAATCCATGCCTATGAGGCAAAATTCCTTTCATTCATATAAAGCATTCTATAAATGTATGATATGGCAGTGATCTGGATGGAAGAAAATAGACAGATACATATGAGAACAAAAAGACGTATGACCAATAAATGGCACATACAATGAGTGCAGGAGTTTGTAGAAGGGAGAAAAAAGATCAACCTCCCAAGAAAAGTGTTCCACATGCAAGAGTAATCAATTATTGGAGAATAGTCTGAGAACTCCATCCTTACCTTGAAAGGATTTAATGAATCTGAGATTAATGAGAGTCCATTTGGCTTCTTCTGAGGAGGCAGGAGGATTGTTGCTTTTCTTTGAATAGAAAACAGTTGCATGAATCTCCAAGATGGCAGAGGGGGAAAACATACATATATCTAAGCAAGCTGGTCACTAACATTTCTGCTGCCTCTGATGTAGTGAAATGAACACCAAAGGAATTGCCAGAGAGCTACTTATTAATGAAAACAGCTGGACAATGACTCTTCATGGTCATCTACATTGCTTTCCTGAACTCAAGGAAAACAAACAGGTGGTGAATCATTCTGTGGGACAGAGAGAAGGTAAAATAAATAACTTACACCAGTTTTCTGCAGTAAACATAAAGAGATGATTTTTACTAGGCTCCTATGGCAATTTACTGCAGGGGAAAAGAAGCAATGAAATCTGGTGTAGGTTTAATTCAAGTAGCTGGGGGGGGGGGAAATTCCTGTCAAAGAATTAAATTTATTTCTGAACAGGTCTAAGCAGTCTATAGATGATTTTACATTTACGGGAAAATGATCCAACATGATGACTTCTCATTAACTTTCAAGGGCTATTTGGCACACAATGGAACATATCCACAGGAAACATTTATTTGTCTTGCCGTAGACACAAATTCTTTTCTCTGAACCACAAGATACAAGGTAGGAGAAAAAGGCTATAGCAACATTGTAAGGTTCAGGGGAGAAAAAAAACAAGAACATGAATTTAAAATATGTAGAATTCATCAGTCCAATATGTCTTCAACTAGAATTGATCTCAATAGGCATTACAATCAACCTCATCATATTAGAAATGAGAAAATCAAGTCCCAGGAAGGTTCTTATCAGCCCAAGGTCATGCAGATAGTAAAGTCAGTGATGATACTTGAACAAATTTCCTCTCATTCTGGAGCAAATGTCTTTTTTATTGTTTCAAAGGGACACAAAATTAACCATGGGATCCAAAATATTATTCTTTACATTTGCTAACATAATCAAAATAATTAATGCAAAAATATATTTAGATACGGAGAACAAAATAGTTTGGTTCGTTCACTTATATTACTGTGAATTCCTTGTTATATTGTAAGCTTCTTGAAGACAGGGATGATGTCATTCATTTTTGTAACCTTCTTGATATCTTTGTATACAAAAAATAGAAATATAACCCATCTATAATGTATACAGTAATAGCAATATTGTTTTAAAGATAAATTTGAGCAAATTAGTAATTTTGACTGTTATAAATATCCAAATGAGCTACAAAGGACATATGAAGGAAGAAACGATCTGCATGGTGAGAACGAACTAATAAATAGAAGCATATATAGAATCACTTTATATCTATATTGCTTGTTGTTGCTTATCCTTTATTCAAGGAACAATGACATCACTAGCAAGTGAATTGGATGAAAATGAAGCAGAGCTGTCCAAAATCAGTAACCTCAAACTCTTCTCATCAGGAGTCCAGTGGCAAGACAGAGGACAATAGACATAGGTGGCATTGTCCCCCATGTATAAATGCTTTACTTGTATCTAATAGCAACCATCTCTGAGAATGGGGGAGGAAGAGGAAAAAAGAGAAAAAAGAAATGTACATGATAGCTGTATTATATATTTAATTTATATTAATTTAATATAATTAATTATATATATTATTATATATTTATATATTCAAAAAGAAAAGCAACTTCTAAATAATGGATTATCAGTTTTATAAACATAATCTTTCTTTTATTAAACTGGAGAATTTTTAGTTCATAAATTAAAAATAAAATGAATTAATTTAAAAAAATATTTATTGGGTACCTACTGTATTTCAAGTATCACAGTAGGAAGTTAGTAAACCAAAGTAAACATGAAATAGTCTCAGGAATCAGGAAGTTCTATTGGAATTTCTAGTTGTCAACAAGGTAATATATTAAATAAAAACCAAATAACCCAAATACTATTACAAAGTTGAATTTTTCCATGAGTTCTCTGTCATTTGATCAACTACATGGGGAAATAGATATTTTATTCAATCCTCATGATTTCAAACCAATAAAAATTAAAATTCGATTCAAGAGTTAAAGCAACTTGAAATTGCTTCCACAGGCTAAGATATGAAGAACCTTAGTAAGGTAAGAATTTAAGATTCTATTGGTAGAGAAGGAAAATATTTAATCTTTAATGTGCTCACTTTTTCCTTCTCTTTCAGACTCCATGCTCTGACAAAACCACACAATGGAACCTATAGTTTTGTAATTCTGGAATCCACTAAGCAATTCCGTTGATGATACCTTAGTCTCTGGCCACATACTCCTCTACTTCTGCCCTCATTCTGAGACAATAAGAGACAGAAACTCTGTCCTTAATCTATCACCAACATCATTTTCATTAGAACATCATAGATGTGTTAGGCACTCTGGTGAGCACTTTTACAGTGTTCTCATTTCATCTATTCTTACAACTACCTTGGGAGGTAAGCACTATTATAAATCCCCATTTTATATTTAAGGAAACTGAGGCAAACAGAAATTAAGCAAGTTGCCCAAAGTCACATAGCTAGGAAGTATCTGAGACTAGATGCGAACTTTGGTTTACCTAAATTTTAGGCCCAGCACTCTCCCTACTATACCATTTAATTGCTGTAAGAAGATAGCATACTAGTCTTAATCAGAGAAGATAGGAAAATAGGAGTCAGTACAGAATGCCAGCATATGTGTGGGTTTCCACCAGGTCTAAAGAAATTAGAGTTGAAATCCAGTTAAAGTAAGATATATCCCCTGGTAGTTGCTTGGGTCAGAGATAGAGAACAGTGAAACTTTAAGGTCTAACCCTTGAGAGATTTTGCCCTTAAAAGGAAGGAGTCAAAAGTAAGTAATAAGGGAACATAGGAAGCAATTAGGAAAAGATCAATTTACCCAGTTTTGGGAGAAAAAAATACTCAGTAAAAAATCTTGAGCATAGGCAATTAAACCAAGAGGGAAGAGATTAAAAGATGCTTTCCAGGACATCCAAATTAGGTGATGAATGTCTTAACAAACTCTTAACTATTTTATAAAACCAGCAGCCAACAAAACCATTTGACAGTAGTTTAACAATAGAGAAACTATTCAATGGAATATTCTAAACGAGAATCAAAAAAAAAATGGGACTCAATAAATCAGTAATCAGCAAACAAAAAAGAGTAAATTTCTTGGAAAAGGACAGTGTTATTTGATGAAAACTGATGAAAAAAATGGGAAGTAGTCCTGGCAGAAATTGTGCTTAGACAATATTGTTCAACAAAATAAATTCAAATGGATACCTAACCTTATGGTACAGTCATGAGAAATGACTTTCAAATATGCACCCCTCTCCTAAAAGTCTCATCCTAGATTTTCTATCTTTTTACTATGTCATTTACTAGGTTATTTATGTAATGACTAAGGAATGTATTTTAAAAATAACATGTGAGTTAAAGATTCAACAAAAATTATTTTAAATAATTTAACTTTTGTAAAGTAGCAAAGTATAAAATAAACTCACAAAAATCATTAACATTTCTGTACATTAATAAGAAAACTTGGTCAGATGAAGTAGAAAAAATTCCATTTAAAATTACTTCAGAATATATGAAACACTGAAGACTCGAGCAAGTAAGACACACAGGAATTATATGATAATAATTACAAAATATTGTTTGTAGAAATAAAGACAAATCAATAATAGGAGAGATACTGAATATTCATGATTGGACCACATCAATAGAACTTTTAAATAATCAAATTATCTAATTTACATATTCAATTCTATGTTGATGATATGTTACAAAAGAATTATTTCATAAAACAATAAAAATAATAATGTATCTACAAGAACAAAAGGTTAATAATCTTAAGGAAGGAAGCAATTAGGAGGTGGAATGGATAAAGTACCAATTCTGGAGTCCGGAGGACTTGAATTAAAACATGACTTCAGATATTTGATACATACTAGTTGTGTGATCTTGGGCAAGTCCACTTAACCCTATTTCCTTTCTAATAATAATAATAATAATAAATCTTAAGGGAAAATTTTTTAAAAGATGGATGACAATGTAAACTATAGCATAATCTACTACTATGATATAGATAAACTATATCACTAATCATCTAAAAAAGTATTTAATACTAGATAAAAAGTGGAAAAACTTAGCAGTGAAAGAGATTAGGCATATCAACCTCAAAAAAAATAGCATGGTGTTTGTTATAGCTAAACACTTGCACGAGTTGGGTAAGGACTCACTATTCAACAAATGTACTATTTGAAAATCTAGAAAATTAATCTGAGAGAAACTAGTGGTAAAACAAATATGAAACAAGGGGATATTCTTCACCAAAGAATAGATAAGTTAATTTTTAAAATGAGAAATTTAGATTACATTAAAATTTTTACATTGTACTAACAAAATCAATGCATTTAAAATTAGAAGAGTAAGAGTTGTTAAAAACAGTCTTTGAAAAAAACAAGTCATTCCCCAATTGACAAATGGTCAAAGGATATACAAAGACAATTTACAGCTGAGGAAATCTAAGCAGTCCATAGTCATATGAAAAATTCCTCTAAATCATTACTTATTAGAGAAATGCTAATTAAAGCTTCTCTAGGTTACCATCTCATGCCTCTCAGGACTGGCCAATATGGCAAGAAATGACAATGATCAATGTTGGAAGGGATGTGGGAAATCTGGGACACTAATACATTGTTGGTGGAGCTGTAAACTCATCCAACCTTTCTGGAGAGCAATTTGGAATTATGCCCAAAGGGCAAAAAAGGTACACACCTGTGATCCAGCAATACCACTACTGGGTCTATACCCTGAAGAGATTATGAAAAATAGTAAAAACATCACTTGTACAAAAATATTCATAGCAGTCCTGTTTGTGGTGGCAAAGAATTGGAAATTAAGTGAATGTCCTTCAATTGGGGAATGGCTAAATAAACTGTGATAAATGTATGTCAAGAAACTCTACTGTTCTATTAGAAACCAGGAGGAATGGGAATTCAGGGAAGCCTGGAAGGATTTGCATGAGCAGATGCTGAGCAAGATGAGCAGAACCAGAAAAACATTGTACACCCTAACAGCAACATGGGGGTGATGATCAACCTTGATAGATTTGCTCATTCCTTCAGTGCAACAATCAGGGACAATTTTGGGCTGTCTGCAATGGAGAATACCATCGGCATCTAGAGAAAGAATTGTGGAGTTTGAACAAAGACCAAAGACTATTACCTTCAAGTTAGAAAAAAAAACATTATCTTATTATGTAATTTTTCTATCTCTTATACTTTATTTTTCTTCCTTAAGGATATGATTTCTCTTTCATCACATTCAACTAAGATCAAGATATACCACTGAAACAATGTAAAGGACCAACAGAATGCCTTCAGTGGGGGGTGGGGGGAGGGAAGCAAAAATGGAAGAAAAGTGTAAAACTCAAAATAAATAAAATCTTCCTTTAAAAGAAATCTTTGAAGTATGTTTCTCTGATAAAATATAGGAATGTGATTTTCAAACTAATGGCCAAATGTCATTCCCAATAGGTAAATGATCAGAGGATATGATCAGGAGATTCTGATACAAAGAAACTCGAATGGTCAACAGTTATATGAAAAAAAATTCTCAAAATGACTTAAAATAAGACACACATTGAAGTCATTCAGAAAAAAGGAAAATAACACTTGCTTGAGAGATTGCATATTGTTATTAGAATCATGACGTGGTTCAGTGACTTTGGAAAGTGGTTTTTAAATTTACCTTAAAATTCACTAAATTATATATTTACTCTTTGACCCAGAAATACTATTACTATATACCAAATCAAATGAAAAGAAATCAAATAAAAGGCAAAGAAGAGATATACACAAAGATTATACATAAATTCTCATATATATTTTAAATTAGGTACCTTTAAAAATTGTGTCAAAACTAATCATTGTGGAATTGGAATTAAATAGATGTCTTTCAACTAACATGGCACAAATATAATAGAATATCATTGTGCAATAAGAAATGATAAGAAAGATAAATTCAGAGAAGCTTGGGAAGAGTTGCATGAACTGATGCAGTCAATCAAGGAGAATTAGAACTGAAATATCACACTGTTCTAGAAAATAAGTGTGATACTCTTAAGAACTTGTTCATCAGTTTGACAGACAAGAAGCCCAGAAAAATTGTTAATGTATCCTAGTTCTTGTAGTCATTCAGTTATGACCTCATTTGGAATTTTCTTGGCAAAGTTACAGAGTGACATGCCATATCTTTCTCTAGTTTATTTTACAGATGAGAGGAAAAAGGGGGGGTTACCTAGAGTCACACAACAAACACATATCTGAGACTGGTTTTGAAAATAGGTTCTTCTGATGCTAGATACAATGCTCTACTTACTGTGCCACTTAGTCAGTTGTCCATCATTCTTCTTACCTTTTTTTTTAATGTTAAGATTTTTTAAAAATTTTATTTATTTAAGTCAATGGGGTTAAGAGTGACTTGCCCAAAGACACACAGCTAGGCAATTATTAAGTGTCTGAGGTCAGATTTGAGCTCAGGTCCTCCTGATTCCAGGACTGCTGCTCTATTCACTGTACCATCTAGCTACCCACTTCCTACCTCTTTGCAAAAAACAAAAAAAGGTAGATTGCTTTTTCAATAGAGTTTTCATGGGAGGTTAGGGGGCTGTGACTTTTAGTATAATTAAGCTTAAAAATGAAAATAAAGAATGGAATGAAAATGAATCATATTAAAAATAAACGAGAGAACAGAAAAAAGTTCCAGGAATAGAAGCAATAAAAACTCCAATAGTAAATTTAATACATACAAAAAAATGTTGCTCAAAGTGAAGATTCACAACTATATGCCATCCCTTTGCACTTTGCATGGAAAAATGTTCATATTTACTGATATTTGTCAATGTCACAATAAAAAAAAGAATTTGAAACAAAAAAGAAAAGAAAGGAAACTTTGTAGTTGATTTTCTCTTTAAAAGTGTATGAAAATATTGAATAATAACAAGGATTTGACATGCACAGGTATTGAGCTGACCTTGAGAGGGGAAATAAGTTGAGACAGATTTGCAAACTGTTGTCAGGATATATATTGCTGTACCATTTCCTCCATTGATACACTCACATATACCAAGGTAAACATTATATTGTTATATTTGGAAAGTTTTTTCAAATTATGGCAAATTAAAATTGAATGTTAATAAAAGAGATTGGATTCATTGTTAGTTAAAAACCTTTTGTAGTATGACTGTGAATTATAAAGTTAGTATTTCTTCTTTGTGGAGTCAAATGTAGGTTACCCAATTCTTATTTTCCTCATATAAAGTGAGGGAAAGGCTGACTAGATAGTATGAAAAGTCTCTTCTAGGTCGAAATTTATGTTTCTATGTTCCTGTAAAAATATCCATTGAATTTTTTAATTTAAATATTATAAAAGAAGGTTTCCATATGGAAATTAGGAGAGAAATATAGGTGAAACCATAAATCTATTATATACAACTTGTTTTTTTAAAAATATATTACAAATTCAACATGTTACTTTCAAAATTGTTCTACTTGTCTTTGCTTCCTTAGTAACTCTTCATATCTCTTCTGTTCATTCATTTAAAAGTTTCATACACCTTCTTTTATTTGTTCCCTTCTTTTGGGAGAGGTTCCTTCTCCCCTCAAATATCTCTACCCAAATGAAAAAAGAGAAATATACAATCATCATAACAAATAAACTGATTCAAACAATGCACACCTACACATCCATCATATCGAAAGATATAGGCATCATTCTTTACCTTGTTTCAATTAACCTTCTGTCAAGAAATGGAGAATATGCTTTGTCATTGTACTTCTGAAGACATAGCTGGTCATTGCATTAATCAGAGTTCCTAAGTTTTCAAAGTTATTTTTTTACTTACAATGTTTCACTGCATAAATTATTTTCCTAGTTCTGTTCACTTTTCTTGACAAGTCTTTCTCTGAAACTAGTTCTATAGTTTGTTTTTGTTTTTTTAAGAGTGACATATAAAGGATTGCAAACAGAATTGTGCAGAGCCTAGAAATTCTGTGGTATTAGGCAATATTAAATGAACTGAATATGTCAGCCTGAAGAGACATCTAAATTGATTAAGGGGATACGATATTTGTCATCAAATATTTAAGCTATTGTCATATGAAGGAGACTGATTCTATATTCCTTTCACAAGACTGCTGGTATGTATGAAAAGGGAAGGGACTAGTATCATCGGGGTATAGATTCTACTTCAGAATTAAAAATATCTGCTGATAATAGTCAACATGGAATGAGTTACCTTAAAAGGTGGGAAGTTATTTTATTTGATTTTTTTACAATATGAATAATATGGGAATATTTTACTCAATTTTACATAAATATCCTATAACTGATTGCTTACCACCCAAGAGAGAGTAAGAAAGCTCTAAATATATGAAGGTTGTCTAATAACCACTTAATTCATGTTTCAAATAAGCAAACTGAAGTCCAGAGATAATAAGACATAGTAATGCCATCACATTCTTAGAAGGTTTTTCAATTTAGTAGGATACACATAGCTTATGGACTCTTGGTATTAACTCCAGAGTCATCTCTCTGTTATAGGGGTGGAACATCTGAGATGAGCTTTCATGGAGGAAATTTATAATTCTTTTCAAATCTTCTTTGTCTGAGATGGATGCTAAAACAAAAAAAAATATTACAACAGTTAGTCCTTGATTCACATTAATTAGGTAGTACCTACCTAGTCAAGGATTATAGATTTAGAGCTGGAAGACACCTTGTGGACTTTCTGGTCAGAAGATTGTACAGGATCATAGGTTCACAGATTTAGAGTTTGAAGAAACCTCAAAAATCAATTTCCCCTACATTTGGAACTCTCTTTCTCCACATCTCCATCTCCTGGCTTCCTTAAGGTGTCAGTTAAAGTTCAATTTTCAGTACGTATCTATGTATGTCACTTGTACATAGCTCTTTGCACATATTCTCTTCAATTAAACTAGGAGTTCCTAATTTTCATGCAATACAATTATTGTTGCATATTTCATTAATAGAAATAATGGTTGTCATTTATATAGGAATTAAGGATTTATATTATCTTAATATAACTATGAGGTGGGCAGGGCAAATGATGTTATTAGAGACTTCTTAATATATTAGTACTGACAATATAAGGGGATAGGAAAGTTTTTTTATGGGACAAGAGTCCTTTCAGAATCTTGCAATCATCAAAGTAGACATGAAGGGGTTTAAGTAAGAAAAAAGAACCTATGGGTGGATTGATTTGTTCTGATAAAAGAGAAAATGGAAGGGAGGCAAAAGGAACGGAGTAATATAGAGGGGAGGAAAAAATGTGGTTTATAATTAGGGTATGTGAGAAAAATATTATATAAACATAAAACAAGAAAAATAAATAACTCCCCCAAAAGTAAAATTAACCAATTGGAAAATAGAAACAACACATTTTATTTATTTATTTGTTTGTTTGTTTGTTTTTGGTTTTTTAGGGGTTTTTTGCAAGGTTAATGGGGTTAAAGTGGCTTGCCCAAGACCACACAGCTAGGTAATTATTAAATGTCTGAGGCCAGATTTAAACTCAGGTACTCCTGACTCCAGGGCCAGTGCTCTATCCACTGTGCCACCTAGCTGCCCCTGAAACCACACATTTCAAAGTAAAATTAACTTACTGGAAAGGAAATACAAAAACTAACTGATAAAATTAAAATTGACCAATTGGAAAAGGAAAGCACCTGCTCAAATGTGGTGGGAGAGATGAGACGAGAAAACCTCAAATAAACTTCAATATTATCTGAAAGGGAGAAAACAGGGTATGTGTGTGGGGGGGGGGGAGACAGAGAGAGAGAGTGTGTTTTATGTAGAAATAAATCAGCAAAGAAAATGTGTGGATAGGGAGAAAGAATCTTAAAAATATATAATTTCAGGGAGGGAATAATAACAATCAAGACAACTTTCATGATTCTGAATGAAGGATTAAATAAAGCAAGAAGTAAAAGAAAGTAAAAGGTGGAATATAATGGGATGCCTTTCAATTAGCAAATGGCTAAACAGATTGTGATTTATGAATGGAATGAGTATTATTGTTTCAAAAGACTTGACAAAATAGTTATTTCTTTTTTAAAATTTTTTATTTATTTATTTATTTTCATCCATTTGTATATATTTCCAAGTTACAAAGTTCCCCCCCCCTTCCCACCCCCCTCCCCTCAGTTGGGAACAGATAGGTTAACATTTTACATACATATTTTGTTAAACATATTTACAAATTAGTAATTTCTGGCATAAGGAATTAGGATTAAGGGAAAGAGATGCATAAGAGATAATTTTTATAAAGTGCTCATCAGATTCAGTAGGGGTGTATTTTTTTTTCTGTGTTTTGTTTTGTTTTTTGTTTTTCTTCCTCTGGTTGGGGAATAATATAATTCACAATCTGTCAAATGCATTTGTCCTAGCTCTCTGGACTGTTGAGAGTGATTGCTTCCATCAAGGTTGTTCAACTCATAAATTTGATGTGCAAATTGTTCTCTTGGCTCTAATCCCTTTGTTCAACATCAGATCTCTTGAGTCATTCTATGGTTCTCTAGAGTCCAACCATTTAATGTTTCTTATAGAACAATAATATTCCATAGAATTCATGTACCATAACTTGTTTAGCCATTCCCCAATTGATGGGCATCCCCTCAATTTCCAAATCTTTGCCACTATGAAAAGAGCCACTAAGAAAATTTTGGAATATGTAGGATTTTCCCAAATTTTTTACAATTTCTCCTGGATATAGTCCTAGAATTGGAATTGCTGGGTCAAAGGCTTTGAACAATTATATTGATCTTTGAGCATTTTTTCAAAACATTTATTTCAAAGAATTCTTTTTTATTATATGAATACTTTATTTGTTTTTTCAATTATATAAAATGGTAGTTTCCACCTATCATTTTTGTAAAGTTTTGAATTATACAATTTTTCCCACACCCTCCGTTCCCTCCCTTACCCCACAGAAGACAATATGATAATCTTTACATTGTTTCCCCACTATGCCTTGATCAAAATTGAATGTGTTGAGTAAAAAGAACATATACTTCAGGAAGATATAAAATATTAGAAACAATAAAATTATGTAGCATATAAAACAGCTTTTATAAAAAATTGAAAGTAATAATCTTTGATCTTTGTTTAAACTCCAAAGTTCTTTCCCTGGATGCAGATAATATTCTTTGTCACAGATATCCTAAAATTGTCGCTGATTATTGCACTGATAGAATGAGCAAGTCCATTACAGTTGATTATTACTCACAAGATGCTGTTAGGATGTATATTGTTCTTCTAGTTCTGCTCATTCTGCTCAGTATCAATTCATGAAAATTTTTGATTTTTAAAGAATAAGAGTGATCCATCACACACAAAAAAATCACAACTAATTTAGCTATTCCACAATTAATGAACATCCCCTTAATTTTCAATTCTTTGCCACTACAAATAGATTTGCTATGAATATTTTTGTACTACTGATGTTTTTTATCTTTTTTCATGATCTCTTCAGGGTATAGACCCAGTAGTGCTATTGCTAGATCAAAGGGTATGCACATTTTTATTATCCTTTGGGCATAATTCCAAACTGCTCTTTAGAAAGGTTGGATTATTTCACAGCTCTACCAACAATACATTAGTATCCCAGATTTTCCACATCCCTTGCAACATTGATCATTAACCTTTCTGGCCATATTAGCTGGTCTGAGAGATGTGAATGGTATCTCAGAGATGCTTTAATTCATATTTCTCTAATCAGTAATGATTTAGAGCAATTTTTCACATGATTGTAGATAGCTTTTATTTCCTCATCTGCATATTGCCTTTGCATATCCTTTGACTACTTGTCAGTTAGGAAATGGCTCTTTTTATAAATTTATAAATTTTATTTTATATAAATATAAATTTATAGAAATAAAAATATAAAATATAATATTATAAAATTATAAGTCAATTCTCTTTTGGGGGGGGGAGCCATGATGACAACATGAGAGGGCCTTTTCTCAGTTGCCCTGGAGAAAAACTTATAAACTAAGGACTCTAACTATATTTTCAAGAGACAGAACCCACAGAGGGACAGTGAGGCAATTCTCCAACCCAAGGTAACCTGGAAAAGAGCAGAAAGGCTCTGCTCCATGGAATCAGAGGGATGGCCCACCAGAGGATGGCCCACCAGAGTGAAGGAAGAACTTCAGCCTGCTGGAGGTAGCCCCAGGGTGCTAGGAGCCAGGGCTCACAATAGCTGGGGCAGTTGCCTGAGCTACACCCCGGGGAGCATCCATCAGGCACAACTCGGGAGAACAGTGGGGGACCTCTGCCAGAGCGAGCACATGAAGCCCAGTCCTCAGAGCACACAGCAACCAGCTTGGCCAGGGAAGCTCAGATTCAGGAACCAGAAGCAGGCAGATCAGGTAAGCAGGAGCCCCCAGGGCATGAGCCCATTGAGCCTAGGGAGGAGAATGAAGAGAGAGACTGCCGAGCTCTGTCCTCTGCCCCTGGAATAGGACTCTGGGGTTCTGACCACATTCAGATCCTGATGGCAGTCCAGGCCCACCAATACAACAGCAGCCCCCCCCCCCACCTCAGCCCCATGGTGAGGGGGGGCACTTATGGTCATTTACAGACCAGGTGGGAGGACAGAGCCTCACACACTGATATCCTTGTGGGGGTGTCCCAAAAGCTTAGAAAGCACCCCAAAACCAGGCTCAGGCTGGGAAAATGAGTAAGCAGAGAAAAAAAGAGGAGCACCATTGAGAAATACTTTGCCTATGATCCCAAGAAGGATCAAAACACTCAATCTGAAGATGAGGAGGTACAAACTCCTGCATCTAAAGACTCCAAGAAAAACAGAAATTGGGCTCAGGCCATGACAGCTCAAAAAAGACTTTGAAAATCAAGTGAGGTAGATAGTGGAAAAAATTGGGGAAAGAAATGAGAAAGATGTAGGAAAAATATGAAAATGAAGTCAGTTGCTTAGTCAAAGAGAACCAAAAAAATGCTGAAGAAAATAACATATTAAAAACCAGCATAGGTCAAATGGATAAAGCAGATCAAAAAGTTATTGAGGAGAAGAATGTTTTAAAAAAGCAGAAGTAGCCAGATGGAAAAGGAGATAAGAAAGCTCTCTGAGGAAAACAAATCCTTCAGACAAAGAACAGAACTCAGGGAAATTGCTGAATTTACAAGAAATCGGGACTCAATACTTCAAAACCAAAAGAATGAAAAATTAGAAGAAAATGTGAAACATCTCACTGAAAAAACCAACTGAAATGGAAAACAGATTTATAAAAGTTAATTTAAAAATTATTGGAATACCTGAAAGTCATGACCAGGAAAAGAGCCTTGATATCATTTTCAAAGAATTATTATAGGAAAATTGCCCTGATATCCTAGAAGCAGAGGGCAAAATACAAATGGAGAGAATCCACCAATCTCCCTAAGAAAGAGATCCAAAAAAAAAAAAAACAATCCCCAGGAATATTATAGCCAAGTTCCAGAACTCCCAATTCAAAGAGGAAATATTACAAGCAGCCAGAAGAACACAACTCAAATATCATAGAGCTGCAATCGGATCACATAGGACGTAGCAACAACTACATTAAAAGCTCATAGGGCTTGGAATATAATGTTCCAGAAGGCAAAAGAACTTAGAATGCAACCAAGAATCAACTACCCAGCTAAAGTGAACATCCTCTTCCAGGGGAAAAAGATGGACTTTCAATGAACCAAGGGAATTTCAAATGTTCCTGTTGGAATGCCCAGAACTGAATAGGTTTGATCCTCAAATACAGGACTCAGGCAAAGCATAGAGAGTGCAGGAGAAGAGTAAAATATGAGGGACTTAATGATGATGACCTACATGTATTTCTGTATAGAAAAATGATACTGATAATACTCATATGAAACTTCTCATTTAATAGAACAGGTAGAAGGAACTTTCATAAATGAAACACAGGAGAAAACTGAACTTGAAGATATATTGTGGTATAAAAATGGATTCAATAGATAAAAGGGAAGTGTAATGGGAAAAAGAAAAAGGAGAGGAGGAATATGTTAAGATATTTCATGTAATAATATTTTTCTTTATTACAATGAGCTATTGCAATGATATGGAAGGGAGGAAAGTGAGGGGGAATGAGGGAATCTTTGCCCTCATCAGCAGTGGCTTGGAGAGGAAACAGCATATATACTCAATGGGTTATAGACATCTGTAGTAAGAAGGAGAGAAGGGGACAGGGGTAAGGGGTGGGGTATGTGAGTGATGCAGGAGAGGATGGACCATGGGGGGAGAGTGGTCAGATATAACACATTTTCTTTTTTACTTCTTGAAAGGGGCTTGTATTGGATGGCTTGTCTGCGACCATAGGGCCAGGTGGATGCTGGGTAAGAGGTGGCATGTGGGTTCAGGGCCTCTTGGCCCCAGGGCTGGGGATCTGTCTGCTGTGCCACTCAACTACCCTACAGCAGAGACAGAGTGAAAGGAGAGAGAAAATATAGTTCATGCTAGTAGAGAAGTATGAATGGAGGGAGTTGTGATCAGCAATGGCAATGGTTGGAAAAATATGGAAGTAACTTTTGTGATAGACTTATCCTAAAGAATGTGATCCACCTGTGACAGAGATGGTGGTGTGGGAACACAGACTGAAGCACATTTTTTATTATTATAATTTTCTGGGGGGTGTTGCAGGGCAAATGGGACTGGGTGGCCTCCCTAGGGTCGCACAGCTGGGTGATTGTTGGGTGTTTGAGGCTGGATTTGGACCTGGGTGCTCCTGGCTCAAGGGCCAGTGATCTGTCTACCATCCAGCTGCCCCTACTATCATTATTAATATTTTATTTTATTGTGGGTCTTTTTTTTTGGTTTTTGTAGGGCAATGGTGGTGAGGTGGCTTACATGGGGTCACATAGCTGGGTGATTGTTGGGTGTCTGGGGCAGGATTTGGGATCAGATGCTCCTGGCTCCATCCACTGCACCACCTGGTCATACCTACAACTATTATTATTATTATTATTATTAATCTTAATTTTTTTCTCTCCCCTTCATTGCTTTTGCAGGTCTATATTTTCTTGGGGGAAGGGGGTATTATTTGTACTCTTAAAGAAGAATATTTTAGTAATGTATAAAAAAACATTATTTGTACAAAATAAGAATAAATAAATACACTTTAAAAAATTATGTCAATTCTCCATATATTTTAGAAATTAGTCCTTTGACAGAAACACTAATTGTAAAAATGCATTTCTCAATTTACTACATTTCTTATGATCTTGGTTACAGTAATTTTGTTTGTGCAAAAATTTTTTAAGTTAATGTAATCAAAATAACCTAGTTTGTTTTTGATAATGTTCTCTCTTCCTTGATCCTAAACTGCTCCCCTTTCTGTAGATCCATCAGGCAAACTATTCTTTGTTTTCTGAGTTTGCTTTTAATATATCTAAATCCTGCATCCATTTTGATCTTATCTTGCTAAATGGTGTGAGATGTTCATCTAATCCAAGTATCTTCCAATTTTCCTAATAACTTTTACAGAACAGTGATTTTCTATCACAGAAGTTAGACTCTTTAGGTTTATCAAACAGCAGATTACTATAATCATTCCTTGCTGTCTCTTTTGTACCTGGTCTATTCCACTGATCCACCACCCCATTTCTTAGCCAGTACCAGACAGTTTTGATGACTGATGTATATGATATAAATTTAGATCTCATAAGGCTAAACTTCCTTCTTTTACACTGTTTTTATTAAATCCCTTGATGTTCTTGATTATTTGTTTCTCCATATGAATTTAATTACAATTTATTCTAGCTCATAAAAGTAATTTTTGGAAGTTTTATTGGTATGGCATTAAATAAGTATTTTAATTTAGGTAGAATTGTCATTTTTTATTATGTTAGCTTGGCCTATCCATGAGCAGTTGATATTTGCCCAGTTATTTAAATTTGATTTTATTTGCATGACAAGTGTTATATAGTTGTTTTTTAATAGCCTTGGCAGGTAGAGTCCCAAGTACTTTATGTTGTCTGAAGTAATTTTAAATGGAATTTCTCTTTCTAGCTAGTAATATAAAGAAATGCTGAGGATTTATGTGAGTTTATTTTATATCCTGAGACTTTACTAAAGTTACTAATTGTTTCCAGTAGTTTTTTTAGAAAACTTTTTAGGATTCTCTGTTATACCATCATGTCATCAGCAAAAATTGAGTTTTGTTTTCTCCTTCCCAACTTCAATTTCTTTTTCCTTCTCTTACTGCGGAAGCTAATATTTCTCATCTAATATTGATTAGTGATGGAGATAGCAGGCATCACTATTTTATCCATAATCTTATTGGGAATGACTCTAGCTTATCTGTATTACATATAATTCTTGTTGATGGCTGCAGACAGATACTGATTATCATTCTAAGGAACGATCCATTTATTCCTATGCTCTCTAGTGTTTTTAAAGGGAATGGGTGCTATATTTTTTCAAAGGCATTTTTGGCATCTGTTAAGATAATCATATGATTTGCTAGGTTTGTTTTGATACAGTCAATTATATTGATGGTTTTCCTAATATTGAACCAACCCTGCATGGTTAGATGTAGTGTATTATCCTAGTGATAACTTGCTATAAGTGCTTTGCTAAAATTTTATTTAAGATTTTTGCATCCATATTCATTAAGGAAATTGGACTGTAATTTTTTTTCTCTGTTTTTTACTCTTCCTGGTTTGGGTATCAGCACCATTTTGGTGTCATAGAAAGAATTAGGCTGAGTTCTGTATTCACCTATTTTTCCAAATAGTTTATATACATTGGAATCAATTATTCCTTAAATGTTTGATAGAATTCACTTGTAAATCCATCAGACCCTGATAATTTTTTCTTAAGGAGTTCATTTGATGAATTGTTGAATTTTTTTTCTGAGATAGGGTTATTTAGATATTTAATTTCCTTGTCATTTAACCTGAGCAACTTGTTTGTCCATTTCACTTGTATTACCAAATTTATTGGCATATAGTTGCGTAAAATAATTTCCAAATTATTATTTTAATTTCCTCTTTATTGTGAGTTCACTTTTTTCATTTTGGATACTAGTAATTTGGTGTTTTTAAAATCAAATTAACAAGTATTATCTACCTATTTTATTAGTTTATTCATAAACTCAACTCTTGATTTTATTAGTTCAATAGTTTCTTGCTTTTGATTCTATTAATTTCTCCTTAATTTTTAGAATTTCTAATTTGTTAATTGGGAGTTTTTAATTTGTTCTTTCTCAAATTTTTTTTAATTGAATGCTTAGCTCATTGATTTACTTTCTCTTTTTTATTCATGTAAACCTTAAGAGATAAATTATAGGAGTAGCTAGGTGGCACAGTGGATAGAGTACTGGACCTGGAGTCAGGAGGGCCTGAGTTCTAATCCGGTCTCAGACACATAATAATTGCCTAGCTGTGTAACCTTGAGCAAGTCACTTAACCCCTTAACCCCACTGCCTTGTAAAAACTAAAAGAAAAAGAGATATATTATATCCCCTAATAAAACCTTTGGCTTTATCCCATAAGTTTTGGAATGTTGTCTCATTATTGTCATTGTCTAGAATGAAATCATTAATTCTAACTAAATGAGGCTGTTTAGTTTCCAATCAGTTTTAGGTCTATCTCTCCATGGACCATCATTTCACTTGATTTTTATTGAATTATTTTCTGAAAAAGAAATATTCACTATTTCTGCATTTTTGCATTTGATTATGAGGTTTTTATGCCCTAGTACATGGTCAGTTTTTTGTATAGGTACCATGTACTGCAGAAAAAATGGAATATTCCTTTCTATCCCTCTTCAGTTTTCTCCAAATGACTATCATGTCTAGATATTCTAACATTCTATTTACCTCTTCTTATTTTATGATTATATTTATCTAATTCTGAAAGAGGGAGGTTGAGTTCTCCCACCAGTAGAGTTCTTTTCCTCTAAGAATTTGGATGCTATCCCACTTGGTGCATGCAAATTTAGTACTGAAATTGATTCTTTGTCTCTGGTACCTTTAAGGATATAGTTTTTTTATCTCTCTTTTTTTTGTTTTTTTGTTTTTGTTTTTATGTTTTTGCAAGGCAAATGGGGTTAAGTGGCTTGCCCAAGGCCACACAGCTAGGTAATTATTAAGTGTCTGAGACCGGATTTGAACTCAGGTACTCCTGACTCCAGGGCCAGTACTTTATCCACTACAACACCTAGCCACCCCTGCCTTATCTCTCTTTTAATGAGATCTATTTTTGCAGCTGTTTTATCTGAGATAAGGATTGCTACCCCTGCCTTTTATACTTCAGCTGAAGCATAATATATTCTGCTCCAACCTTTTACCTTTACTCTAAATGTATGTCTCTGCTTCAAATGAGTTTCTTGTAAGCAGTATATTGTAGGATTTTGCTTTTAATCTACTCTAATATCTGTTTACATCTTATGGGAGAGTTCATCCCATTCCCATTCAAAGTAATATTTAGTAATTATTGCCTTCCATGCTGTTTTCCCCTCTGTAATTTTCCTCCTTTTTCACATTATCCCTATTTCCCAGTATTATGCTTCTGAATATCACTTCCTTCAATGTGTTTGCCCCTTATATCCAATACCCTCCTCTTTCTTTTCCCCTTTTCCTTTGCCCTGTCTTCCTTCCCTTCCTTCTGTCAGTTCCTCTTTTACAAGGCCTCCTTTCCCCTCTTAATATTTGAAAGATATGATAAGTATGTAAACTTAACTGAGTTAAGTTAAATTTGATGAGAGTAAGATTCAAGTAGTTCTCACTTCCTCCCTTCTTCCCCTCTATTGCACTAGGTTCTTTGTACCTCTTCATGTAATGTAATTTACCCCATTCAGTCTCTTCCATCCTCCCATATCTTTACTGTCCAACCCCCCCCCCTTTTAGGGTAGTACCATTTTTAAATCAATCTATAAGAGTCATGAGTGTCCATTATTTCTGGCTAAGTATAATCTCTCTAATAGAGTTAAAATTCTTAAGAGTTAAGAGAATATTTCTACCAGGTGGGGTTATAGCCTGTCTCATCTAATTGGAAAACAGTGTGTTTTTGTTTCTTTTCTAATTTTTAACTTTTCGTGTATCTCTTGAGTCTCCTGTTTGAAGTCCAAATTTTCTATTTAGCTCTGATTTTTTCATCAGGAAAAGTTGGAAGTTTCCTATTTTGTTAAATGTCCATCTTTTCCCCTGGTAGAGAAGACTCATTTTTGCCAGAGAAGGTACTCTTGGTTGCATTCCAAACTCCTTTGCTCTTAGGAACATCATATTTCAGGACCTTGGATCCCTCAATGTTGATTCAGTCAGGTCTTGTGCATTCCTTACTGTGACTCCTTAGTATTTAAATTGTTACTTTCTGGTTGCTTTTATCTGCTAGTTCTGAAATTTGGCTACAATATTCCTTGATGTTTTCATTTTGGGGATCCTGGGAAAGGATCATTGTATTCTTTCAGTAACTATTTATCCTCTGGTTCCATGATATCAGGGCAATTCTTCTTTACTATATTTTGAAGTATGAAGTCCATGCTTTTTTTTCACCTCAATGTCTTCAAGAAGTACATTGATGCTTAAATTGTATCTTCTGGATCTATTCTCTAGGTTGGTTGTTTTGCAGATAAGTGAGTTTACATTTTCTTCTATTTTTCTTTTTTTTTTTTGGTTTTATTTAACAGATTCTTGTTGTCTCATGAAGTCATTAGTTTCCACAAATTCCAATCTTTTCTTTTATAAAAGAATTTTCTTCATTTATTTTTTGCAACTCTTTTTACATTTGGTCAGTTCTGTTGTTGAAGGAGTTCTCTATTTTCCCAATTATGGTTTTGAGAGAAATATTTTCTTTTTGCATTTGTCTAATTGCATTTTTATTTTCTTGTTGGAAAATTACAATTTTCCCTTGCAAAGTTTTTTCCTGTTGCATTTATTTTCCCAATTTTTCCAAATTATTTTTAACCTCCTTCATTATCTCTTCTAAAAAATTTCTGGACTGGAGACCAATTAATATTCTCCACTGAAGCTTTTGTTTTCTCTGAGTTGGGATCCTTGCCTTCAAAGTAACTTTCAGTGGACACCATTCTCTGCTGACCTTCCTATATTTTCCTAGGATCTGGTGCTGGAGGAGGGGCTAGTTCATAGACCTTTGGTGTTGAGATCCCTAGAGGCTTTGCTCATTGGGCTTAATAATTTCAAGTAGATTGGCCAGTAGGGGGTGCTATACATTTTATCTGGAGTGACTATGACCTTGATTAGTGGCCCACTTCCTAGGCCTGTAGGGGTGTGAGCTGAGTCCTCAGGCTATATGATTAATCTCCTTAATCCTCACTCAGAAAGGAGAGAGACCTGCTGTCCATACCTGAGCCTTAGGTTGTGTGTGTGTGGTGGTGGGGGGGGGGTGTTATTGTATTTGTTCTGGGAAGAGTCACTTTCTCCCATAAGAATGGAGGAGAGGGGACCCAACTAGAAAAATATGGACACTGCTGAAAACATAGGGGCTTGTGTCCCTGGTCTGAGTGATGACTAGCCACTAGGTTGGAATTCTCCTGCCCCAAACAGTAAACACACAGCTCATACAACAAATGCTTCTGCGGCTATTCTCAGGTTAGTCCCTGGCCTTGTCCCACCACCCCTACAATGGGTCCCTGCTCTCTGCCACCAGCTCACCCAGGCTCCCCTGGGACAGACCTTGCTCTGTGATATTCTCCTAGATTCTTCTCTGGGTTCTGTGGGTCCAAATTCTTTTAAGAAGCTTGGTTCATTTTCTAAGGGAAAGCCAGGAGAGTTTAGGGCAGTGCCTGGATTCTCTCTGCCATCTTAGCTGGAAGTGTCATTTCAAAGAATTCTTATGCATGGAAGGAGAATGAAATAAATAGAACCAAGAAAACAATGTTTAGAATGACACCATTGCAAAGAAAAAAAAACTCTGAGAGAAATTCCAATCAAAGCAATTTTTTGAACTATTTATCCAGTTAATCTATGATCCAACATGTTGCTTACTTCCTGATATATTACTTACCATCCTGAATTGATGAATTCAGGATGCAGAATGGGACATTTATTCTGGGACAGGAGAACTTCATGGATTAATTTCCCCTCATTATGATAATTTTTACAAGGGTAGATCCTCAATTTTTAATAGTGGGAGAATGTTAAAGGAGAAGGAAAGATTAGCAATAGAGATTTTTTTTAAAATAAGGTCAACAAATTATTTTCTTTAAATGCATAAAAGTAGAAAGAAGGAATCACAAATAGGGCAGCTTTGAAGGTATGGTCTGGAATTTATTAAATAATTTCTAAAAGAGAGAAATGAAGATATGGTTCCTTCTATAAGACTTTATTTTATATTCTACTATACATGGAAATTATCATTTTTAAAATTCAAAATAAAAATAAATACATTTTTAAAACATAAAAACCCTTCCTTTTAGAATTTATAGCCTTTCAAGTTCTTGCAGTAGGATGCATTTCCAGACTTATCTCAAAGTACTCCCCTTCAAAAATTACACCTTTCATATACTTTGTATTCAGGTCAAACTACCTTATTTGCTAGTGTCCAAATTTGATGTCCAGTCTTCCAAACTAAAGATTTTTCTTGGAATGTGCCCCATGTTTGGAATATACTTCATCCTCCTCACTACTTTTTAAAACTGATTGCTTGCTTCAAGGCTAAGCTTTATTGTTAATTCCAATAGAGAACTTTCCCCTCTTCAAATTACTTGTCCTGAATATTCTCTTCACACAATTGTAGCATCCCCAGTATAACTTAAGCTTCTTGAGGGTAGGAATTTTTTCAACTTTGTCTTTGTATTTACAAAAACTAGTAACTATCTTGTATAAATTCTGGTCTTAATAAATACTTATTGGGACTTCCAGCCAAGATGGTAGAGAGATGCCAGGTCCTGTGCTAAGGTCTCCTGATCTTCCCTCATAAACAATATGAAACAAACTTCTTAAAAGAAGTCCTATTGACAAAACCCATTAAGAGAAGCTAGAAAAACAACAGGTACCTCAAAGTCTGTCTTCAGGGATCAGTGATGTGGTGAGTGCAGAGTGCCCACAGCCAATGGGGAAGGGCAGAGAGACAGACTAATCTAAGATCAGGCCCGGGGGCTTTTGCTGTGGAAGCCGCTTCATCGTGGGAAGCACTTTGATCTCGGAAACAACCAGAGTGGAGGCCTGGCTGTGGAACTGACAGTCCAGGACTTACAGGAAGGGCTGGAGAGTAAGTCCCAGCCTCTAGCACTCCCTACTGGCCTGGAGGAAATATTACATCCAGTGTGGAAAGCATACAACCCACTACTAGGCATTCAGTGAGCAAAGCCTCCAGCACCCTCTACTAGCCAACTGGAGATATTGCAATGAGTGAGTAAAGCCTCTAGGGATCTCAATATCATACCTCTGTAAACAACCCCTCCCCCTAAACAAGGTGTTAGGAAAGTAAGGAAAGGCCAGTGCAAAGGGGGAACAATAGAAAAATTCCTAGAAGGAAAAGACTCTAATTCAGAGAGAGGTAGAACCCCTGAGGAGAATATGATTGGTCTCCAGAACAGAAAGATAACCTTGAAGAAATGAGGAATGAGTTTAAAAATAAATTGGAGGGGCAGCTAGGTGGCATAGTGGATAAAGCACTGGCCTTGGAGTCAGGAGTACCTGGGTTCAAATCCCGTCTCAGATACTTAATAATTACCTAGCTGTGTGGCCTTGGGCAATCCACTTAACCCCATTTGCCTTGCAAAAACCTAAAAAAAAACAAAAAAAAAATTGGAAATTTTGAGAAAAACCCAAGAGAAAATTAACACCTTGAAACAGGAAAACAAATCCTTGGAAAATACAACTGGACAAATGCAAAAAGAAAATAATTCTCTCACAACCTCAAATAGCAAAGGGAATTAGAAAAATAGAATTGAACAATTGAAAAAGGAATTTCAAAAGGTAAATGAAGAAAATTCTTCCCTAAAAAAAAGAATGGAGTCTATGGAAACCAATGACTTCATGAGACAACAAGAATTGGTTAAACAAAACCAGAAAATTGAAAAAATAGAAGAAAATGTTAATACCTACCTCATCATCAAAACCACTGACCTTGAGAACAGATCTAGAAAAGATAACCTGAAAATTATTAGTCTTCCTGAAAACATTGAAGAGGAAAAAAGCCTGGACTTAATATTACAGGATTTAATGATGGAAAACAGTCCTGATATCATGGAACTAGAGGGAAAAATAATTATTGGAAAAATACATTGATCCCCTCTGGAAAGGGATCCCTAAATGAAAACACCAAGGAATGTTGTAGCCAAATTCCAGTTATCAGATAAAAGAGAAAATCTTGAAAGCAGCCAGAAAGAAACAATTTAAATACCAAGGAGCCACATTTAAAGCTTCCACAGGACCTGGCAGCATCAACACTAAGGGATTGAAGGGCCTGTATTGCAATATTCCAAAAAGCAAGGAAGCTTGGAATGCAGCCAAGAATCTGATATTGGACAAAACTGGGCCTTTGCTTCCAGGGCAAAAGACAGACATTTAATGAAATAGGAGACTTCCAACTTTTCCTGATGAAAATACCAGAGCTTAATAGAAAATTTGGACTTCAAACAGGAGACTCAAGAGATACATGAAAAGGTAAAATTTTTTAAAAATGAGGGGGTGTGAGGGGAAAAAACTGCTATCAAATAAGATGAAACTCACAATATCCCTAACTGGAAGAAAGATTTTAACAATTCCCTTGAATTATAAGTCTATTAAAGAGAATTTAACTAGTCAGAAGAGACGGATCCAAATGACTTATTTGAGAAACTGCTATCCAATAAGATGAGACTGTATATATCCTTACCTAGGAGGAAGCCTCAAATAACTCAATAACTGTAATTCTAGTAGAGAATAGACAGAAGTGATGGACATTCATGACCTTTCTGTGACTCAGATTGAATAATTTAAAAACAATGCCTCCTTAAAAAGGAGGACAGTAAAGAGATGGGAGGATGGAGGGAACAAAATGGGGTAAATCTCATTACATTAAGAGATACGAAGTTCTTATTGTAATAGAGGTGAAGAATGGAGGAGGTAAGAACCACCTGAATCTTACTCTCATCAGATTGGCTTAAAGTTAACATACACACACACAGTTAAATTAAGAAAGTTATCTTACCTTTAAAGTGTTAAAAGGTGAAAAGGGGGGAGGGAGTAAGGGGGAAATCAACATGAGGAAGGGAAGGAAAAAGGGGTAAAGGGAAAGGGGGGGATATAGGCACAGGGGGAGTTGGATATAGGAAGGCAAACACACTGAAGGTGGAGGGATCCAGAAACAAAACACTGAGGAATATGAATAAAGGGAAAAAAGGAGAAATGCAAACAGAGGGAAGATAACATGGAAGGCAATAATAAGTTAGTAATTATAACTTTGAATGTAAATGGGATGAACTCTACCTTAAAATCTAAGTGAATAGCAGAGTGGGTTAAAAACCAGAATCCTACAATATGCTGATTAAAAGAAAGTCATCTGAAACAGAGAGATACATATAATATAAACATAACAGGTTGGAGTAAAATATATTTTGCTTTGGCTGAAGTAGAAAAAGCAGGGTTAGCAATCCTTATCTCAGACAAAGAAGCTGAAAAGATAGATATTATTAAAAGAGATAAGGCAGGAAACTATATCCTCCTAAAATTATCATAGACAATAAATTAATTTCAATAATAAATTATGTACACACCCAATGGTATAGTATCCAAATTCTTAGAGGAGAAGTTGAAGGAGTTATAGGAAGACATGGACAGAAAAACTCTACTAGTGGGAGACCTCAACCTCCCAATCTCAAATTTAGATAAATCAAACCATAAAATAAACAAGACAGAAGTTAAAGAGGTAAATAGTTTGTTAGAAAACCTAGACAAGATAAACCTTTGGAGGAAACTGAATGGGGAATAGAAAGGAATATACTATCTTTTCCACAGTATAAGGCACTTAAACAAAATTTGACCATGTACTAGGGCATAAAAACCCAATAATCAATTGCAGAAAGGTAGAATTAGTAAATACATCTTTCTCAGATCATAATGCAATAAAAATCATATGCAATATTGGGCCAGGGAGATAAAGACATAAAACTAATTGGAAACTGATTAAGCTCATTTTAAAGAATGAGTGTATCAAACAACAAATTGTAGAAAGAAATAATTATTTTATCCTAGATATTGACAATAATGAAACAACACACCAAAACCTATGGGATACACTCAAGGTGGCTGTCAGTGGATATAGTATAACTTTCAATGCTTATATGAATAAATTAGGGAAAGAGGGAATCAATAAACTAAATATGCAACTAAAAAATTAGAGATATAACAAATTAAAAATGCCTAGTTAAATACCAAATTAGAAATTCTAAAAATTAAAGGTTAAATTAATAAAATCAAAAGCAAGAAAACTATTGAACTAATAAATAAAACCAAAAGCTGGTTTTATGAAAAAATAATAAAATTAATAAACCTCTGGTCAATTTGATTAAAAGAAAAGAAAGAAGAAAACCAAAATGTTAGTATCATAAATGAAAAAGGTGAACTCACCACCAATGAGGAAGAAATTAAAGCCAGTAATTTGGGATTATTTTGCCCAATTCTATGCCAATAAATTTGATAATCTAAATGAAATGGATGAATATTGACAAAAATATAAGTTGCCCAGGTTAAATGAAGAGGAAATTAAACACCTAAATAATCCTATCTCAGAAAAAGAAATTAAACAAGCTATTGTTGAACTCCTTAAGAAAAATTCTCTAGGGTCAGATGGATTCACAAGTGAATTCTATCAAACATTTAAGGTCAACTGGTTCCAATTGTACATAAACTATTTGGAAAAAAAATAGGTTAAGACAGAACTCTGCCTAACTGTTTTCTATGACACCAATATGGTGCTGATACCTAAACCAGGAAGAGTTAAAACAGAGAAAGAAAATTATAGACCTATCTCCCTGATGAATATAGATGCAAAATTTTAAATAAAATCGTAGCAAAATGACTACAACCTGGATAATACATTATGACCAAATAAGATTTATCCCAGGAATGCAGGGTTGATTCAATATTAGGAAAAATGTCAGTATAATTAATTATATCAATAGCAAACCTGTAAGAAATCAAATGATTATATCAATAGATGCTGAAAAAGTTTTTGACAAAATATAACACCCATTCCTACTAAGAACACTGGCGAGCATAGGAATAAATGGATTGTTCCTTAGAATAATAAACAGTATCTATCTGAAACGATCAGCAAGTATTATGTGCAATGGGGATAGGCTAGAGGCATCCCCAATAAGATCAGGGGCAAAACAAGGATGCCCATTATCACCACTACTATTTAATATCATATTAGAAATATTAGCTTAAGCAATAAGAGAAGAAAAAGAAATTGAAGGAATTGGAATTGGGAAGGAAGAGAAAAACTCTCATTCTTTGCAAATGACATGATGGTCTACCTAAAGAATACCAAAAAATCATCTAAAAACTACTAGAAATAATTAGCAACTTTAGCAAAGCTGCACAATATAAAATAAACTCTCATAAATCCTCAACATTTCTATATATGACTATTAAGATGCTAGAGAAAGAGCTAGGGAGAGAAATCCCATTCAAAGTAACTTCAGAGAATATAAAATACCTGGGAGTCTACCTGTCAAGCCATAACTTTTTGAAAACACTTCTCACACAAATTAAATCAGACTTAAATAACTGGGGAAATATCAACTGCTCATGGATATGCCGAGCAAATAAAATAAAAATGACAATTTTACCAAAATTAAACTACTTGTTTAGTGCCCTACCTTTCAAAAGTACAAAAAATTACTTTAATGAGAAAATTTTAAATAAATTCATATGAAGAAATAAAAAGTTGAGAATCTCCAGAGATTTAATGAAAAAAAGTGCAAAAGAAGAGGCTTAGCCCTACCAGATCTAAAATTATGTTATAAAATATCAGTCATCAACATTGTCTGGTACTGGCTAAGAAATAGAGTGGTGGATCAGTGGAACTGACAAGGTGCAATAGCAGAAAATGATTATAGTAATCTACAGTTTGATAAACCAAAAGAGTGCAGCTATTGGGATAAAAAACTCTGACAAAAACTGTTGGGAAAATTGCAAGTTAGTATGGATGAAACTTAGATTAGACCAATACCTCACACCCTATACCAAGATAAGATCAAAATGGACACAGGATCTAGACATAAAAACAATATTATAAGCAATCTAGAAGATCAAGACATAGTTTACCTGTCAGATATATGGAAAGGGAAGAAATTTTTGACCAAAGAAGAGATGGAGAACACCATTAAAAATAAACTAGATAATTCTGATTATATTAAATTAAAAAACCTTTTGCACAGACAAAACTACTGTAACCAAGATCAAAAGAAATATAGTAATTTGGGAAACAATTTTTACAACCAGCATTTCTGACAAAAGACTCATTTCTAAAATATACAGAGAACTGAGTCAAAATTTTTTTTAGGTTTTTTTTGCAAGGAAATGGGGTAAACTGGCTTGCCCAAGGCCACACAGCTAGGTAATTATTAAGTGTCTGAGGTCGGATTTGAACTCAGGTACTACTGACTCCAGGACTGGTGCTCTATCCACTGAGCCACCTAACTGCCCTTTGAGTCAAATTTTTTTAAAAAAGACAAGCCATTCTGCAATTGACAAAAGGTAAAAGGATATGCAAAGGCAATTAACAGCTGAGGAAATCAAAGCAATCCATAGTCATATGCAAAAATTGCTCTAAATCACTAATTATTAGAGAAATTCAAATTAAAACATCTCTGAGGTACCCACCTCACACATCTCAGACTGGCCAATATGACCAGAAAGGACAATGATCAATGTTGGAAGGGATGTGGGAAATCTGGAACACTAATGTATTGTTGGTGAAGCTGTGAACTCATTCAACCTTTCTGGGGAGCAATTTGGGATTACACCCAAAGAGCAACAAAAATGTGCATACCCTTTGATCCAGACCATTACTGGATCTATACCCTGAAAGATTATGAAAAAGGATATAAACATCACTTGTACAAAAATATTTATAGCAGCCCTGTTTGTGATGGAAAAGAAATGGAAACTGAGGGAAAGACTATCAATTGGGGAATAGCTTAACAAACTGTGGTATATGTATGTCAAGGAATGCTATTGTTCTACTAGAAATCTTGAGGGATGGGAATTCAGGGAAGCCTAGAAGGATTTGCATGAAATGATGCTGAGAAAGATGAGCAGAACCAGAACATTGTACACCCTAACAGCAACATGGGAGTGATGATCAACCTTAGTGGACTTACTTATGCCAACAGGGCAATAATCAGGCATAATTTTGGGATATCTGCAAATAGAGAATGCCATCTGTATCGTGAGAAAGAATTGTGGAGTGTGAACAAAGACTTTCTATGAACCTTTAATTTAAAAAAAATTGTCATGTCTGCTTTAAGATATACTATACGTTTCTTCTGCTATATCTCATACTACATGTTTCTTCCTTAAAGATATGATTTCTCTCTCATCACATTCAACTTAGATCAATGCATACTATGGGAATGATGTAAAGATTAACAAGCTGCCTTCTGTGGGGGATGGGGGAGGAAGCAAGATTGGGGGGAAATTGTAAAACTCAAAATAAATAAAACCTTTCTAAATTTAAAAAAATGCTTATTGAATGGAACCTATTCTTAGGTTGTTTGAAAAATGTAGATAATCACTGCTCTGCTGACCTTAAAAACTTATTAGAGGATCAAACTGTATATAATTTTGTAAATAAAGGCTTATTAGAGGAATCAAATGGTATATCATTGTGTAAATAAAGAAAAGAGAGCAGATGTAAGCTTAAAACTGCAATATGTGAGGAATCATTTTTTTTGTCTTTTTTGTATTCCCAAAATTCAGTAGATTGCCTAGTATATACTAAGAATTTAATGAATTCTGGTTCATTGACTGACTGACTGACTAACTAACTGGAGGTAGCATTAAAATGATGTGCCCATTGACTAAATTTGCTGATGTGAGAAGGGAAAATGATGAATCCAAAAATGACACTGAGATTGTCAAAACTGCACTAAAATGTGATCATAAAATTGTTATTATCCTTCCAAGTAATTTGGAAGTTAGATATGTTTGTTGGTGGTGAAGAGATAATGTAATGAGGTGTTTGATCTAGATTACAATCCATCTATACCTGTTTGCCTGTGAAACTCTTCCAAAAGTGAAAAAAGTGTTCCAAAGTGCAGAGACTAACGTGGAATTTTTTTCCATAAGCAAGAGATGATCTGGAGGTCAAGAAGCAGGGTCAGGAATGTCCCAATGGAACCTAGTTAGCTGCTTTGGGTGGCAGTTAGATTGCATAATAACCATCCCAAAGGGTGAGCATTCAATTTGCAAATGGGGAGTTTATGAGTTTTTATAGAAAAAATGAAGCAGAAAAGTCAATATTGAAGTATTAAAAATAAATATGCTTGAGTTGAAACCAAGTTCCAGGTCTGACTATCAGTCTTTAAGAGAATGGGATAAACATGTCTTCCACCCTTCTTCTGGTTGATTATATGCCCCTAAGGGCCCAAGCTTCCACTTTGCAGGTCACTACTCTACAATCACAAGTCTACAAACAACGAATAAGAAAAGAATACCTTAGAAATTGATTCACTATAGCACACATCTCCCAGGAGTGAAACTTGCTATGTTCTTCATGTGGATTCATACATAATCTGATACCTCTGTGTTTACTAATATAAAATGGGACAAAACTCAAAGATATCCTTAGTCTTCTCCATTCCTTTCCACATCACCTATCTTTTAGTATCAGGCTTTTGATAGTGTAATTGAATTAAATAACATCTATTAAGCAGAAAGATGGAAATTAAATTAAATTAGATTAATTAAATTACATTAAAAACAATTCTCAAGAAACATAAAATATAGCAGTCATATCCCCATCTTCACTTTTTTAGGTAAAGGTAATGAATGATGATGGAAATTCAGGGCAAGATAAGATGTCAGGAATGGGATGACATACAAGTTAGGAGCAGAGGTTAATAATTGTTAAGTAATGATTCCAATTCATAAAACATTCTGTGATACATATATGTGGTATAAGAATAATGTGCTGAGAATAAGAGCATGTTTATGTAGCCCATGTTGAAGACAAGTGACAACTGCAAGATCTGGCATAAATTCCTCACTAGAACTCCACCTAAAATTATGGTTCATTTTTTTCTATTCCTTTTGCCATGATATTAGTATTAATGGAAAATGCAAGGCATCCATCCCTTATCTAAGCATATTGAAGGTGGTTTTTTACTGATTTATTTATAGTTGTGAGTAATATAGACAGAGTTGAATGGAATTTGATTTATTTTTTTATGTGGGGAAACATAATGATTTCATTGGTTTAGAAAACTTTGGGTCAGAAAATGTCATATACCAATGGAGATGAGCAATATGATACAAAGGAAGAAGCATTAGATCAAAGTCAGAGGACTTATATTCAAATTTTGCCTGTGCTGATAACCCCCTCTTTGACACTGGTAAACCTTATTTTCAATATTTATAAAATGAAGGCAGTGGATAAGGTGACCTCTGATTGGATTAAAATGGCCTTTCAACTCTAAATCTTGAATGTAATTTTAGAGTCATCTGAGACAACGAACAGATGTGAATAGCTCAGTGTTACCTAGTTAATATGTGTCAGAATCAGGACTTGTATTCAGATCTTCCTAATTTGGAGATTGGCTTTCTATCTAGCATTCCACCCTATTTCTTTGAATAAACATTATGACTATAAATCAAAGTAGCAAAGCTTTATGCAATGGTGCCCTCAGGTTTCTACTAAAGGTAATAAAGTTATTGAATCCTAAACTTGAGTCTGCTTTTGAACTTTTCTGTCTCTTTTCTTAAATTTCTAATCATATATATATATATATATATATATATATATGTATAAAATCCCCATGTCTCATCATGATATAAAGATGACCTGACATTTACTAGCTGTTTGACCCTGAGTAAGACATTTAACCCCTGTTATGTCTTGGTCTCCTCTACTGAAAAAGGAGCTAGAGAAAGAAATGGCAAACTACTTCAGTATCTTTGTGAAGAAAACCCCTAACTGGACTCAAAAATATTGAACATAACTCAACAATAGCAATAACCACTAAAAAAAATCTGGATGCCTACTCATAAGAAGCAAACTAGAAAATTCTAACAAAATTAGAAAGACTTCAAATTCTAACCAAGGAAAGAGAACTAACTTAAGCATGTTTAAAGATTCTCACAAACATGTTGGTCATTAGTTGATGATTTTTTTTCACAGAATTTGATTTAAAAGGAATCTCAGAAGTTATCTAAATATATCTATGCCTATAGGGGGAAAAATCCCTCCTATCACATTATTTATATTTGTTCATTTAGCCTTTACCTGAAAAGTACAAGTGGAAACTAAAAACCCCCAGAAACAGCCCATTCCATTTTGGAATAATTTTAATTTATAGGATTTGTTTTTATTTGCTTGATTTTATTTCAGGCTGGAATCTGCAATTTCCATCAAGTATTCTGTCTTCCGGGGCCAAGTAAAACATTTTCATCCCTTTTCCAAAAGACAACTCTTTAAAGACATGAAGGAAATTGTCATGAGTACAGCTAGATGGGTACCCAGACACATTTGAATTTCCATAGCATTAGTAAACCAGACATTATCATTTGCATCAGTAGTAGTACTCACACTCATAAAATTAAGTATCCTTGCAGGATCCTTAAAGTCAATGAGTGCATCTAATTCTGGAATCATTGTCTTCTCACCCCAAACATGTTATTTCTACCTTGATATGTTCAGAGATGGCAGTCAACCAAGATTTGAATAG
The DNA here is from genome assembly GCF_037893015.1 of Macrotis lagotis. Lineage (NCBI taxonomy): Eukaryota > Metazoa > Chordata > Mammalia > Peramelemorphia > Peramelidae > Macrotis > Macrotis lagotis. The sequence continues at coordinate 127,053,964 of NC_133665.1, forward strand.
CCAACCTGTAGCTCCAAGAGAGGATCCCTGCTTTTGGAACCCCTTCTACAAAAAAAATGTTCCCTTTATTTTAATTAAACTATGTCTTATAAATCTCTAAGGGGAAAAAAAAAAACCTTTGGGAGCTATCCCTGAAGGAAATACATATGTACTTTCACTTGTTAAATGTTCTGGACCAAGCCTAACTCAAAACAATTCAATGGGGGCAGACCAGGAGCTATAGTTCTGTTTTTAGCTATATATAGTCATACTCATTTCCAAACTGAAATAAATATGACCAAAAGGGTGTGTTGTGTGATTCATCAGTGAGATAACTCTCAAGTCTGAGTGATTCAAGAGAGCATTGACTCTTTGCAGGGTTATCTTTTCATGTCTTAAGTGACCAAAAAAGTCAAGCCAATGAATCTAGAAATTTTTTTCCCTATATTGGCTTAATGGTTTATAATTTCAGTTCTAAACCCCATGGATCTAGAAATAAGTTAACTAACCAAGAAATATATTTTACCAATCTGCCTATGCTATGTTTAGCATCTTCTGTCCGCAACCTTACATCAATGCAACTTAATTGTATGTAATTTGCAATTTCACTGACTGCAAAGTGACTTCTGAGACCCAAAGAACAAAGATAATCCTAAAAACTTAACCTATAGAATTGTCCAAATTGAAACCCCAAAGAGTTTCCCTGTTTGTTTGTCTATATCACTAACAGTAGAAGATGATTACAGGACTATGGTTTGGGAGGTAGATATTAAAGTGAACTACAAAGAGAGGATCCCCAGATTTCTGAGAATGATCAAACGATTACATTGCAACTAGATTCTTTATGAGGCAGTTGGTAGTTCATTAGCTAGAGTAGTAGGTCTGGAATCAGAAATACCTATGTTCATATCTGATCTCAGGCTTATTAACTGTGAGACCATAAGCAAGTCACTTAACCTCCTTTCACCTCATCTATAAAATGAGAAGAATCACATTTGACTCATAAGGTTGTGAAGATCAAATGAAATATTTGCAAAAGTTCTTAGTACAAATGACTGTAACATGAAAGGCATTATATAGATGTATGTAGAGAAGGATCAGCTGATTTGAGAATCCCCAGAGACCATTTATCAGATGCAAATTTTCAATTAGCAATTGCCCACCCACTCCTTACAGCTTGAAAATTCTATGTACAGTACATCAAGGAGGTCTCACGGCTTCCCAGCTGGAAAGCTGTACATACAGACCCTGTCTATACATTTCATTGGTTGTTTATTATACATGTTTATTAGACTACTTTAATTCTAGAAAGATTTTTGCTTGATGGCTATTTACTGCCAGCAGGGAAACTCAATGCAACTGAACAGAGTGTGCTATCACTCCTAACTCAGGATTAGCCATGTAGCTTTGTTTATTCTGCCCTGTGAGTTCCTGTTTCTATGGTGGCATATAGTGTGTTTGATAGATTCTTGTTCATTCTGTAGCAGTTAAAGATAAAGGTAGGAAGCTGTAGTATAAAGACTGATTTGTTTCTCACTTGTTCCATCTATTGTACAAATTCACCTTTTCTGATTTAAAAATTAGAAAGAAAAAAAAGCATGATAACCTTGGCAATTCTCTCAAATCATATTTGTTAATCAATAACCATATTTCCAGAATTTTACTAGTTGTAGAAAGATTAATAGAATTTTAGATTTGGGAAGAAATTCAAAGACATTATTTTTGTTATTCAATTGTTTTCAGTCACATCTGACTCTGTGACTTCATTTGGAGTTTTCTTGGTAAAGATACTGGAATGGTTTACCATTTCCTTTTTCAGCTCATTTTACAGTTGAGGAACTGAAACAAAGAAAGTTAAGTGACTTGTCTAGGATTATGTGGCTAGTAAGCATCTGAGGCTGGATTTGGACTTAGTGAGATAAGTCTTCCTGAATCTAGCCTGGCACTTTAACCACTGTGCTATCTAACTTCCCTTGAAAGCATCCTAATCCCACTCAAAATTGAAAATATTTCCTACTATGACATATTCAACAAGCACTCATCCCAGACTATAAAGATCTTTCCTCCTAATCAATCCATTCCACTTTTAGATAGCTTGAATTCTTAGAAAGTTTTCCTGACACGAAGTCTCAATTTGCTTTTTTGACATTTAAATCCATTGCTACTGTCTTTTGGATCAAAACCAAGCAATTTCCACATTATAACCTTTTGAATATAGGGAAGGTATAATGGGTATGCTGAATCTCCTCTTAGCTAAACATCATAAATTTCTTCAACCAATAATAATAACCAATAATTGTAGAGAACCTGAGAGTCTGGAAAAGGCTTTTATACATATTACTGCATATCTCACAGTAACTCAGTAAGTTAAGTACTATGGATATTTTTTCTTCCCATTGTACAGATTAAGAAACTGAGGTTGTAACTTGTATATGGTAATACAACTACTGCCAGAGGTAGAATTTGATAAAAGGTCTTTCTGCTGCCATCCAAGTTCAACATTCTATCCAGTCCACTGTCTCATGCCAAGCTTAATATAATTCTCAAGACATTTTATTCTGCTACTTGCTCTTCTTAAATCTTACTCATCTCAACAATGCCCTTTCTAAAAGGTGGCTTTCAGAGTTAAACACAATTCGCCAGATGTAATCCAACCAGGGCAGAGGACATTGTAATCATCATCTACTTTTTCTTGGAAGTTGTACCTCCTTAATGCAGCTCAAGATCTCATCAGCTTTAGAGCTGTCATAACAAGTATGAGATAGGCCCAGATAGAACTTACAGTGCACTGAACCTCCAGTTCTTTTTCAGACAGTTATCTAAGTATCCTGTGACTTTCTTTATTGAAGTCAAGCATAAATGTTTACATTTATCCCTATTAAGTTTTATCTATTAACCCATTGTTGTAATCATTTTTCTTTCCCTTTAACTAAAAACCTAAAGAGGTACAGAAATTAAAGATAAAAAAGTATTTATCTTAGGAAGAAAAAATATGAATATCTCTACACAAATATATCAATGGATAGAGATGCCTATTTCCCTTTTTCCTTTCTATTCTCTCTTTATCTTTGTTTTTGGGAGATTTGAGAGAACTAACTTGAATGAATGGTATCTCCTTACACCAGTTTGGATTCATAAATCATCTATAGTTCATAATTAAAGTGGTGCCTAGTATGCTGAGAAATTATGTGACTTGTCTAAGGTCACACACAAAATTTTGTCAGAGTCAGATCCTAAACTAATGTTTTGACACCAATAACCTCCATCTAGTACAACATGCTTCATCTCAGCTTGTGCATTAACATATATGTGTGTGTGTTTGTTTATGCATATATATGCATATGTAAAAATGATAGCTAACATGTATGTAATGCTTTTAGGTTTGTAACATACTTGACATATATTAAGCAATTTAATTCTCACAATCCTGGGAAGTAAGTATTATTGAATTACCCAATTTACACATGAGGAAACTAAAGTTTAGAAAAATTAAATGACTTTCTCAGGGTCACATAGCAGTAAATGTTTGAGACAAGATTCATATTCATACCTTCCTGACACTGGCCAGAATTCTTATCTCCTAAACCACTGATGCATACACATACACCAATGCATACATATAAACATACATTAATGGACTATGCATATAATCAATAAACATGTTTGTGAGAGATTGAGCAGAATAAGAGAAAATCCAAATGCTATCAATAGCTGAGAAAAAATGTGAATAATTTAATAATAGGTGAATTTGTACTTAAAGAATCTGTATTTGAATACACAACTGACCACATGTGTGACCTTAAAGAAATCTCTTCTCCTCTAGAGGCTTTAGCATACTAATCTTTAAAGTAAAGGAGTTGGAATAATGGTCTTTAAGCTCTAGATCTAGTATCTTATGATCTATAAAGCTCCTTTCCAATTCTAAAAATCACCTTAATACTTCTGGTACCAAAGTATAAGGAAATTGAGGAAAAGATATCAATAAATAATTGATTCTCCCAATATCTGATATGCAAGAATCAGGTACCAGCTTATAATTTCAGGCCAGGGGACCAGCAGATGAAGCTAGGGTGTGCTGACTTTACCTATTCCCCTTGATTGACTTAGGGTGATAATACCTTGATTGGTACTTTAAAAGTGTTGGTTACCATCATACCTTCTAAGTTTGCCAAGATATTTAAAGTATTTGTCTTTCGAAACTCCAGTTTGAAAAGAGTATGTGTTCCTACAATGAAAACTTCTAGCATGCACATTTCCTCTGGCATTTAGACATGATTGTTCCTAAGCAAGGATGTTGATGTCATAAGGGCTTCCAATAAATTAGAATTCATGTACATAAATGCATGCACTAAGGGGCAGAAGTACCTAAATTTCAAGTACCATTAACTTGCACACTAAATTGATTGCTGAAATCTCCAAATTGAACCTAACCACAAGGGGACATAAATCCCACATACAACTGTGTGCACCATTAAGTCATCCATGATCTATGGAGAAAAGACAACAACCTTTTGAATAAAATGATGTTGCATTCCATGAGATCGTATATTCAAAATAATGACTAGTCCAGAAAGAATAATCAAAGTTTGCTAGTTTGCATCTGGTTACTGTATTCAGAAGCTGGACAGTTACCCAATATATCCCAGCCCGAGCATGGGAAGCTGTCAAAGCAAGGATTGAACATTTTAATTCATGGGAAGTAAAGGAATAGTCTGAATATATGACCCTCAAATGTAGTGAGAAAACATTGTTTAAAGGTGAATCTCAACCTACAAATAAATTTGAACTCTTTTCATAAAATTGACATCTTTGCTTTATAGCATTATCTCATGCTCCTACTATGTTTTACTCCTTTATAGTCAATCAAAGGTAGACTACTTTCCAATTTCTATAAATGACTCCTTTTTTCCTATGTGACTCTGTTCATGCTATCCCTTGTGGCAAGACAATCATGCATTCTCATTCTATTGAAGTTTTATCATCCTCAAGGTTTCAACTAAAATGTTTCCTTGTTTACAGTCTTTTCTGATCTCCTCATTGGGAAAGTAATGCAGTTTAAAGACTTTTGTGTGTGTAGTCAGAGAATCTATGACTGGATAAGTCATGTCAACTCTCTGGACCTTAGTTTCTTCATCTATAAAATGACGTGGTTCTCAAGGTCCCTTTTATCTCTAAAGTAGTAATAATGTTCTTAGCTCAGATTTTTTTTAAACAGCTTTGTTTCCACTTCTCTTATCAACTGAAAAAAAACATAGTTGTCACATATTCACAATAGAACAAAAAGGCATCTCAGAAGCCCTCAATCAACCATTGAGCTATCCTCAAGCATATGATAGGCACTATTCTAGGTACTGTAAATACAAAGATGAAGAATAAAATAGTTCTTCTTTGAAAGGATTTTACTTTTCAAAGGAAGAAAGAAGTATAGATAGATATTTATATTTATATATGCAAAGAATAAATATAAAGTGAATAGATATAAAATAATTGACAATGAGAAAATTTGGCCTGTAGGGTACTAAAAGTAAACATCATATTATTTGAGGATATGTTGAGGAGGTATTAAGTTGTGGGATTAGAAATGGAAGATGGAATGCCATAAGTGAATGGATCCCGTGAACCTGAACCAAATGATAATCAAGCAGGCAACCTTCTCATGTCCTCTAAGACAAGTACTTTCCTTAATGACTACAGTCAAAGTCATTAGAGAAAGTCCAATAGCTAGTATCTGAAAAGTGATAATCAAATATGTAACATTTGTGTTATAATCTAATATTCTGAATAATATGTTTGTAACATCAGGGTAATAGATTGGGAATCAAGAGAAAACAAAGTTCAATACAACCTCGAACTAATCTTTGCTTAAGGGAACTAATGTTTAAAATAATAATTTTCAAGGATTATAGAATTTTAAAATAAATTATTTATATTTTGACAGCACTTTCCTTCAACACTTTAGAAAGTGTTGGGTATTTAGCAAAAATTATTGGTTTAAAAAGCAAGCTCCCAGATGTTGAAAATTTATCCCTTCCTTCTTAATGTTCCTCCTCTCCATGCAGTCATGTCATCTGAGGTCCTCCTCACTCCTGAATTTTCTTATCCCTCCCCAGGAGCACCTTCATCTTGTCTTGGGATCTCTCCAAACTAATATTAAGAGTTATGTTATGCCTGTATGCTCCACTGGCCAGGATTGTTATTAGAGGTCTTCTAACAATTACTATCTCTGAGAACATGAGAAAGACATTCTCTTTGAGCCTCAGTTGCCTCATATTTCAAAGTGAGATATGAATGCCTGAATTTGCCATTTCCCATGTTTATTTTGAGAATGTTTGAATGTTTTGTAAATTTTAAAACACTACATATTTCTTAATAAGTATTAGACTATAAATACGAACAAATAGCTGTCAACAAAAGAATTTAAATTTATCAACAACTATGTTAAAGAAGACTCTGAGTCACTAATAAGTCCAAATCAAAACTACCTCAAGATTTAATTTCATACTACACAATTTGACAAAGATGACAAAAATGTAAATAGACAATAAGAGAGAGGATGGAAAGACATGCACATTAAGCCATTTTTGGTGAAGCTGTGAATGAGTACAATCCTTTAAATAATTAGGAATTAGTTAAATAAGACCATTAAAGTAAACTTTTGATCCAGAGTCAGCTAATAGACAGAGCACAGGACTTGGAGTCAAGAAAACAAGAGAGTCATGCCCCAGAACTTACTATATGAATCTGAACAATTTACTTAATCTCTCTGTAACTCAGTTTTCTCATCTGACAGATTCCACTGTTAAACAAATGTTCCAAGGAGATTAGTGACAAAACGTTTCCATATAGACCAAAAAATCAAAGCAACACTGTTTGTGATAATAAACAACCTTTTAAAAAAAGTTGCTATCCATCCAATGAGGAAAGGCAAAAGAAATTGTGGTTCATGAATGTAATGTAGCATTACCATGCATGGAAAAACAAATAAACTGATGCAAAATGAAGTAAGCTGAAGTAGAGAAACAATAAACTTAATAATTTTATCAGTGTCAGTGGAAGTAATAAGAACCACAATACATTCACAGTTCAATGCCATAAATTATTTTATTTTATTTTTGCAAGGCAATGGCGTTAAGTGACTGGTCAAAGGTCACATAACTAGGTAATTATTAAGTGTCGGAGGCTGGATTTGAATTCAGGTCTTCCTGACTCCAGAGCCAGTGGTCTGTCCACTATGTCCCCTAGCGGCCTCATAAATTATTTTTTTAAGTGACCTTGACTAAAATGAAAACATATGACTTAGGGGTTGCATAGAGTCAGAAGGCCCACAGAATAGGCATATTTCATATAACATCAGATTTTGTTAATGTATTGTTAAATTTTATTATTTTTATTTTCTTCTTTTTAAAAAAAATCATTATTCTTATAAATGATGTCTTCCTGGGAAGAATAATAAAATGCACATAGGAGGAAATCTAAGTAATCTTAAGAGACAAAAGATTTAGATAAAAACTTGTTTTTAAGTTTTCTGCAACCCAGCTCAAAAATACAGACACACACATTATAAAAGGATCAGTTACACATCAATAATTATTGATGTATGTCTTCAGGGTTATATAATGAACTACTGAATATACATTTTGAAGGCTTAGCTTGGACATCATTTATAGCAATTGTCTCTTAAATTACATGCCTACTTCAATTCAAAGCTGTAATTCAGGGATTCTAATCTATTTTAGCTTCTCAACATGACTTCATAAGATAAACCTCAGTTTAAAAAAATTGCTGCCCTGATCAGCAGGGCTTTTTTTTATTTGCTAGTAGATTACTGTTAATTCTTCACACCATTATTTTATACTCACTTACTATGACATCTTATTTGTAAGGTTTATTTGCTGGATTTATAGCTATGGTGGTCATAAGCTTTGAAATAACAATGACCTCATTACCACCCAAATTATATCATCAAATTCTCATCTGTACTTTTCTTGCTTTGCTTAGAGCTCTAATATGTTGCAAAGAGAAGACTGTTTGCTTGCTCCCCAGTCATCATTTTGTAAAAGACATAATATAAAATGTAAACAGGCTTGAAAGCAGTTTAAACAGTGTATCACCAGTAGCCAAGTCTGTCTTACCAGCATTGGTACAGATGGTGCCTTCTCAGTCCTACTTAAGCCTCCCATTAGAGGTGTTGATTGCTTCTTTGTTATTTAAAAACCAAAAAATCCAGAAGGGCTATCTTAAGTTCCTTGCTCTTAACATGCACTTGGTAAATCTTTACTAGATCAATTAACAAAGATTTATTAAACAGGGAGTATGTTAAGTTGCTGGATACAAAAGAAAACAAAAAACCCCAATCTTTTCCCTCAAGAAGTGTGGCTAGGTGGTGTAGTGGATAAAGCACCTGCCTTGGAGTCAGGAGTACCTGGGTTCAAATCAGGTCTCAGACACTTACTAATTACCTAGCTGTGTGGCCTTGGGCAAGCCACTTAACCCCATTTACCTTGCAAAAACCTAAAAAAAAGTTAACATTTTAATGGAAAAATATGAACTAGAAAGTGTCTCTGTTGACCCTTGAAAGAAAGGTTCTCTAACCTACAATCAAAAACTTTCTGTCTCTAGTTCTGTCTCTGTCTGTCTTTATAGTTCTGTCTCTCCCTCTTTTCAGACCCTCTTTCTCACTTCATCTCTCATTCTACTCTCTCTCTCATTTTTAGGAATTAGGTGCACATTAAATATGATAATCAGGATGGCCTTCTAAATTTTAATTTCTGAAAGTGATATTTTAATTTGTGATGGAGGCATGAAAAATTTTAGTGACCTGAGAGCTATAAAACCAATAATCTAAAATGATCATATTTTATATCAAACTGAGAGTCTTTAACTAATTTCCTAAATAGTATAGATATAGATAAGTTGTCTACATCCATAAAGCCATAAATAATGGGGCAGATTGAAAAGGTAATTTCCATTCTCAAATATAACACTTAGTGTAGAATTACTTTTTTTAAAAAAAGTCTCCAGTTGGGGTAGAGCCTTTAACCATATTTTCTGAACCATAGAGGCCATATGGGACCCACAAATCCCATTCATTCAACCCTTGTCTTGTAACCAGAAAATACAGGTAAGCACATGTGCCAACATTTTTTGCATCATCATAGAGGAGTTCAACCCTTAACTTACACAGCTTGACTTCTCCATGTAACTGATACTGTGCAATCTCACAGACCACCAGAGTTTTTTGGTTTGTTTGTTTGTTTGTTTTGTGTTTTACAAAAGATTTGTGTATAGGAATTAGGCTCTTAATTTTAAAACATTAAATGACTCATAATTGCAACAGACAATTCATTATTATTTTTTCTTTATATATTAAAAAATTAACATAGTTCTATGTATATTGGCAATTCCATTTCCAGTTTGACATCTTCATGTTGCCTACAAACTTGCAAAAAGAATGTATAGAGTTGTAGTCAGATATTCAACTTAAAGAAAAATTTATTCAAGTGACTTTATTGGATTTTTTTTAAGTTGTATCTACCTATAAGTTGTACCAGACTATTAGACTGGTATTTCATAAATATGCCCTGTTCATGACATCACTTTTGGAGAGTATGTATATGCACATATGTGTGTATATATGTATATATATATATATATATATATATATATATATATATATATATATATATATTTATGAACAAAAGGTCCAAATAGAACAAAACCTTCAGATAAGTATCTCAAAAATATTTTTCACATTGCTGCAACTCCATTAAACCAGATATAGATGCATTGGTATCAAAAAAGCAGGCTCAGTATTCCCATTAAAATGATACTTATTTATTGTTTAAAAAATAAATGTTTTATTATAATCATTTTTATTTTTAAACTTTGTTACATTTTTACATTTTATTATTATGCTCATTTGTAATCTGGGTTACATTGAAGTCATAAATGAATATTAAATTATTTATATGACCCCTGACAAATTTTTCTTGGACAATGACCAGAAGGGCTAAAAGGGTGGAAACCCATGCTTCAAACTTTCATGTTACATGCAATCTTTTTGATCTGGACAGACTTCTTTCTCACGGTCCTGTTCTGTTCTTGTGAAATCCCCCTGTATTTGTAAATGTTGAATCTAGAAACATCCATGTGCTATTGTTGCTTGGATTATTGATGCCTCTCTAAATGAGACATTAAAGGTGGAAAAGTACCTAAACTCACCTACTAGAGATACGTTCACTATCTATGGATACTGGGGAATAGACTTTTGAAAAAGTGGAACCTTAGATGTTCCCACACCAAATTGGACAGAACAAAAAGTTATTATAACCTAGACCCTCCATAGCATCATCACTCTCTGCCTCCTAAAAATCACTTCAGCAGATTCTTCCCTATTGACTAACAGTTGTGTTTTGCCTCTCCTGAAGATTATTTTCATCCTTGACTTTCTTGTTAACTATTATCTGTGAATGTCCATGATCTCCTAACTCCAGGCATAGGAATTTGGATTTTTTGCCTTCCTTGTAAGTTAAAATGTAATTTTCAGAGGTTTGTTGAAATCAGCTTATTGGCCACTCTTTTTTTGTAGAAATCCTTTACTCCTTGAAAGCAACTTAAGTAGACTGGGACAATCAAATTTACAAAATCACAAAGTTCTAGTCTTGAAAGTCCATTCAGAGAAGATTCTCAACAACGACCAGAAAACATAAAGGCCTGTTCTAACCATGTCACTTCCTTGGTTCAATAACACTCAAAGTCTCCTATTTCCTCTAGGATGAAAAAAAAATTTTTTTTAAACATTTCTTTCTAACATTCAAAACCTTTTATAATGTGACTTTAATATTTCCTCTTCAGATGACTTTAGCTTTTCAAATGACTTTTACCATGTTCTCCCTCATTCATTCTGAATGTCAAACTGACTTTCAAAATGTTTACCTTACACTAAATTGGCCTTGCCAAAAATCACCCCCCATACCTATAATTATCTCCCTTCTCACTTCAGTTTCTTGGTATCTCCAGTTCTCTTGAGGATTCAACTCATGTTATCTCCAACAATAAACTTTTTGTGATTTCCAGAAATTGTTAGCATTCTTTCCATAAAGAAATATTTTGTATCAATAGAGAGAGGGGATATATCTATGACTTCACTGGCATAAGAAACTCCTGTATGAGGAAACTCCCTCTACCAATGCAAGTCATTACCTTCTCAGAAATTTATGATTTTAGAGGATTTCTAAGAGCTCTGAATGGTTAAATGATTTGCCCAGAGTCATGGACCAGTAACATGACAGAGGTGGCACAAGAGTCCAAGTTCTTCTGGCTTCTGGACAAGCTCTCTATCCACTACAGCACATTCTTCTTTGGATTAATATTATATATCTGTTTACACACTGGTCTCTCCCATCCACTGTCCCCAAGAAATATAATATTAGAGAAATTTTGTAGTCTTGAATCATTAATTTTCAGTTAAAAGCTTCATCAAGACTATGTTCCAACCTATATAACAAGGCTCCTTGGTATATCATGGGTGCTTTGGAATAATCTTGGGTCATTATTTTGATCATCCTTACAATATTGCTGTTTCTATGTGCAATATTCCCTTGATTTCATTCACTTCCCTTTGCATCAGTTCGTATAAGATTTCCAGATTTTTCTGAAACCATCCTTCTATCATTTGCATCTTAATAACATATCAGATGTCCATCCTTCCATAATTGATCTTCTTTCATCCTCATTATTTAAAATGTATCCATAGACATCTCCTAAAACTACAGAATATCTCAAGTCTCTTAAATGTTGAGCCTTACGATTTTTAAAATAGATTGCTATTGATATCTTCTATTTTTTTTCAGCTAAGCTCTCCCTTTATCAGTCAGTCCTCATTCCCCTACCATAAAGTCATTTCTTATAACCAAAGTCTTAATCCAAGATAAGAAAAAGAGAAGAGAATTTTTTTTTTTTTTTAGAAAAGCCACACAAGTGTGCCATATGCAGTGTTCCGATGGGGACCCCTTTGTCATTCCCTTTCTTTTTTTTGCAAAAGAAATGGGGTTAAGTGGCTTGCCCAAGGCCACATAGCTAAGTAATTATTAAGTGTCTGAGGCTGGATTTGAACTTAGGTACTCCTGAGTCCAGGGCAGGTGCTCTATCCACTGCACCACCTGACCACCCCTGTTATTCCCCTTCTTATTGGAGATGCATCTCCACTTCTGCAAAGGAAGAGAAGGAGGTGTTTTCTCTCATCTCTTCTTTGTGAACCAGTTTATTCTTTTTTGCTGCCTTAGTTTGTAATTGTTTTTATTTTTACAATTGTACTTTCTATCAAGCAAAAGCTCTTGTCATTCTTTAAAAGTATATCACTCTGGTGAAGAATTGGAAATTGAGGGAAAGCCCATAAATTAGAGAAGGACTGAAGACCGATATGTAATTATGATGAAAATTATAAAAGGATGGTTTCAGAAAAACCCAGAAAAAATTAAATGAACTGAAGCAAAGGGAAGTGATCGGAATCATGAGATTTAGTTGTACATAGAAACAGCAATATTAAAAGGATGCTTAAAATAATGACTCAAGAAAATTCCAAAATACCCATGATGAAAAATGCTATCCTCCAGAGAGAGAATTGATAAACTCTGAGTACAGATTGAAGCAAACTTTTTTTTTTAATTTTATTTTTCTTGGGGTTTGTGTGTGTGTGTGTGTGTGTGTGTGCTTTGTGTGTGTGTGTGTGTGTGTGTGTGTGTGTGTGCTTTTGCAACATGGCTGATATTGATAGGTTTTGCATGATGTCATATGTATCAATATAACATTGTTTGCCTTCTTAATGGGTAGGATGGGGCATGAGAGAAGAGAATTTGGAACTCAATTTTTTCAATGAAAGTTAAAAAAATGCCATGTAATTCAGAAATATTTAACAAAATATTTAACAAAATAAACAAAAAAATATTCTAAAAAGAAAAAATATATACAACACTCTAGGGCAAACAAATCCTAAGCAGTTTTGAATATACCAACCCTAAGTTATCCAAAGAAGCACAAAATAGTACAATTTCTTTGTTGCTTAATGATTCATCTGTCACTGTTTCTGTCTATGAGTTTCTGCCTATAATTTCCCCTGCTTCCTCTAGAGGAAGAAAAGTAATTAAACTATTTTGCTTCATATCTTGAGGAATATGAAAGATTTCATGATACCAAAAACACAGAATTTTAATTAACATGAATTAACATGTATTCCTTCAATGTACACATCATCACCATATATTGTGTTTATGCTTTAATTTTACAGTCTTGGGGACTGAGGTTCAGAATCTTGTATCAGTAAATCAATCAGCATGCACTTATTAAGCTCCTATTAGATACAAGGCACTAAGGATATTATGACAAAAAATGAAACAGTTCCTTCTCTCAAGGAGTTTTCTTTGTTTTTTTTCATTTTTTTTATTACTTACTGAAATGGAATGAGAAGGTCTATGGGAGAAAGAAACAAGTTACCTTATATAAATCAATGTGAAACTAGTACACTTTATAGTGTGAACATCTTTGGATGACAAAAACCTACCTACCTCTACATATTGTAAAATGCTTCCTCTAGCTAGAACTTAGATAATACCTTTGTACCTCTGAGGAATATAGCTAAGTTCTTTGGAGTATGGGAAAAATTCCTGAATCTCAAGTCAGAGAAATTGAGTTCAAATTCTGGCTATATTATTTATAGGTTACTATTATTTGTAGCTCTTAGAAAATTCAATTCACCTATCTTGATCCTGGTATACTAATTTGAAAGTTTGACACTAAATGATCTGCAAAAGCCCTTTAAGTTTGATGATGATAATGATGAGGATGAAGGTGATAAGAATTGTGATTATATTAGATTTTAAAGTTTGGAAAGTGACTGATAGAGATGTGTTTATCTCTTTCTGTCAGAGAGAGAGATAGAAATTTATTTCATTCATTCTCACAACATCCTTGTGATATAAATATTATTTGGCATTGTTATCCTAATTTTATAGATTTGGACTCTTAGTCTCAGAAAAGTTAAGTAGCACAAGTTCACTCATGCTCACTCAACTGGTAAGTTTCAAAAGCCCTTCTTTCTCAAATCCACAGCAAGTACTCTTTCTTTTTAAAAATTTATTTTTTCCAATTACATATAAAGATAACTTTTGATAATCATTTTTCAAAATTTTTGAGTTCCAATTTTTTTCTCCCTCTCTCCCTTTTCTCCTCTCCCCAAAATGGCAAGCAATTTGATTTGTACAATCATGTCAAACATATTTCCATATTAATCATGTTGGGAGAGTAGAAACAGACCAAAAGAAAAATTACATAAAAATAACAAAATGTGAAAATAATATGATTCTATTTGCATTCAGATTACATCAACACTTTCTTCAGTTGCAGAAGATGAAGATGTACAAGTATTTTTCTATAACATTCCATGCTGCCTTTCAAGAAAAAAGATAAAAATATCCCCTCAGAAATTAGAGGAGGAAGAAAAATCTGTAAGGATATGATGAAACTATCCATATTTCCAAAGTTCCAAATCCTATCCTAGTCTCAATAATTTGTTCTGGATTGGGAACTTTTCTAAAGTAATATTTCGATAAGAAGCAAGAAGACCCTGCTTTTTTTTCAGCAGCCCAGTCATTTGAGTCCAACAATGGAAGGTTTGGGGAACAGCAATTTTGATCTTGGGTAGCAATTATGTCCATTGATGTCTCTGTCTGTAACAATTCTGATATTAATGTTTTGCTTTGTAATCTTATAAAGAGAGCTGTCTTTTGAGTACTCTATCTACCTTAAAAGTTGACAGTTAGGTGACATTGAATAGTTGGATCCGAAGTCTATAAAACTTCAGTTTAAATCTGGCTTCAGACGTTTACTTGCTATATAACCCTGGTCAGGCTGTTTGACCTCTCTCAGTCTAAGTTTCTTCATATGTAAAATGGAAATATTAATACAATCTACCTCCCAGAGCTGTAAGGATCAAATAATATAATGTTTGTAAAATATTTTACAATCCTTAAAGTACTACTTAAATGCTCAGCTATTATTGTTAATAATAACCTCCAAGGTGAGAAAGTATGTTGATTGAATTAGGTAAGTATTTTAGCTATTATTATCCCCATTTTATAGGTGCAAAAACCAAGGCTCAGAGATGACTTACACAAGGCCAGAACTAGAAAATGTTTCTGGCAGGATTCTATGTCTGAACTTTCTGATTCCAAGACCAACATTTTAAGTCACAAAGCTAGGTTTCACTTTAAAATCTTATAAACATTTTTTTGGTTCCCTTTAAAATGGAATACACCCAAACGTAATTCAAATCCTTTTTTACTACTGGCTTTGTTGTAAGAAGCCTTTTCTTATGTCCTCTTCTCAATGCCAAAGCATTTTAGCAATGAACAGGTAGAAATGAATAGCCTATTTGAATTTTTCAGTGTGACAGTGTGCTGTTTGTTGTAAATTTAAATATCACTTTGGTTTCATATTTCACACTATGTGGTGAAATTGGCCATTATGAGAAAAGAGAAAAATCCATCTCCTACTTCCTTTAGCTTCTAAGTAACTTAGAGTGAATTATTTTAAGGCTTTCAGAATTATCTGCTTTTTATTGTATTTGTTCAAAGACAAGAAAGCATATTTTTAAAAGCTCAGACTACAAATTTACCTTGTATTTTTACACCCAAACACCAAATTTACATATCATTTTATTTGATATACTATTCCACTATTTCTTTGATAAAATAAATTATCTTATGGATTATTTAGGAACTTAGATTTTCATTTGATTCATCTTTTGTTGTTCCTGCACATTTGTGTTGACAGGTAAGCATGGATTGTACTCAGGAACTAACCAAAATATGCAGTTTCTGAAGTAGGGCTTGCTTGCAGCAATAATGCAAAATACAATTCACCAACTTAGGCAGGTCCGGAAGGGTGTCATATGTTTTAGCACATCCTTGGATATGTATTATCCTTGATCTTCCCCAACCTCTGTCCCCTCAAAAGTGCACCTTGCTCAATCTTCTCCTATCATTAGTTGAAAGTATTTGTCCAACTAATATATAAGATTTGGTCATTATTTCCATCACTGAAGGTGCACGAAGTTATACTGTTATCTCATGTCTGAAAATGAGCAATAACATATAGAAAATAGAATGAAATGGAGCTAATTTTACATTTTAAGCCAGGAAACTTATAGTATTATCAAAATAAAAGTTTACCTAAGGTTACAGAATATCTAGTTAGGAACAGTGAAAACTTGTAGAGTGGGGACACTAGAAGAAACAAAAACTATATAAGAAAAATAATTTTCAATCTTATTTTAAAGAAAATAATTCCCATGATGAGAAATTTATATCCTCATAAACACCTATTTCAATTTAAAACATTCTAAATTTTGGAGTTATTAATAATGACAGTTAATATAATATTCAAATATATATGATATACTACACATATACTATCTCATTTGATTGTTGCATCTTGGAAATATCTTTCAGTAACCACCTTGGATGACAAAAACTTATTTCAACATATAGTAAAATGCTTCAGTTAAGCTAGAACTCAGTTATACCTTATTACCTCTAAGAAACATAACTAAGTTCTTTGGTATACGGGAAAGAGTTTTGAATTTCATATCAAATGAACTGAGTTAAAGTTCTAGTTCTATTATTTACAGATTACTACTACTTGTAACTGTGACTTTTACATAGAAAATTCAATTCATCAATCTTGACCCTAGTGCCCCAATTTGCAAGATTAAAGTTTGAGACTAGATGATCTGCAAACTCCCTTTAAGTTTGATGATGATCATGACGATGATGATGATGATGACAATTGCCATTGTATTGAGCTTAAGTTTTGGGAAATGATTGATAGAGATGTGTCTATTATTTTATTCCTTTTAAAAATTAGGAATCGGGGGTCAAAAAATGATTCTATCACTCACCCTTCATTAAAAACTATTAACTTCCATATGAAATTATTTAAAAAAACGAAAGGGAAAAGTCCTACATGTTCCAAAATACTCATAGCAGCATTTTTTTATAGTGGTAAAGAACTGGAAATCGAGGGGATGCCCATCAATTAGGGAATAGCTAAATAATGAATATGAATACTATGGAATGTTATTGTTCTATATTAAACGATAAATGATTGGACTCTAGAGAAGCATAGAATGACTTATGGGATCTGATACTGAGAGAAGGAAGTTGAACCAAGAGAAGAATGTACACATTAACAACATTGTGAGATGAACAACCTTGGTGGTAGCAGCAGCCCTCAGCAGACTGATTATGGACAATGCTATCCCCATCCAGAGTAAGAAAACCAAAACAAAGCAAAGCACACACACACACACACACACACACACACACACACACAAATAACCATTCAGAATCAGATGAACACTTTATAAAAATTATCTCTTATGTATGTCTTTCTCTTCAACCTAATTCCTCATACTGAATATCTGAATATCACTAATCTATAAAGATGTTTATCAAAATATGTAAGTACAATGCTAACCTGACTGTTCATCTCTAAGGGAAAGGGAGTGGGAAGGGAATGTGGGAGGAAATTTTGTAATTTAAAAACATACATGTTCATATGGATGAAAATAAATAAATAAATTTAATTAAAAAAAAAACTATTAACTATTGGATTAGGTTTCCCCTAGTGAATTCCAGAATTCTTAAAAATCCAACAGAATGCCTACCATCACATCATTTTAAACTCTTGCTTTCTTTTTGTCTCTGTCTCTGTTTCTGCCTCTGTCTCTGTATATGTCTTTATGTGTCTCTTCTCTCTATCTCTGCTCACTTTCTCTCTCTCTCTCTCTCTCTCTCTCTCTCTCTCTCTCTCTCTCTCTCTCTCTCTCTCTCATTGCACTGCAACTGTCTAAATCCTACAAGTTTCAAGGAAATGCTGACATTGTTAACTATCACTGATGGTACTGCCTTGAAACCAACTCCCTGTGAGTAGTCACAGGAAAACAATTTAGAAAAGCAAACAGAGAAAAAATATACCTCAACAAGAAAAAAATCAATTTCACATATCCTACATATCCACAAAAATGGAAAGAACATATTTTTCTAAATAACTTTGTCCTCACATTTATAAAACTCTCTTGCTTCATCATTAATCTGTTCCCCAAGTGACTGAGATGGTCAAGGGAATCAACAATCACTATAACATTATTTTGTTTCCTTCAGGCTTATTTTCCCTTCACTGAGGTTTACTCCAAACCAGATGTTTCTTCATCTGCAAACATTAATCCAACAAGAGAGCCTGGAGTCATGTTCAAAGCCATTTGAGAAAATTGAGCAAAATGTACAACTACTTCCATGGGAGCATATATGGAAACTAGTTCTCTAGTGAAAGATTTACAGACATCCAAAGACTGAGGGAAGAGGAGGAGAGATATTTGATGGAGAACCCAAAGAAATAGGGAGATTGGCTATCCTTTCTATCATCTAGTATCCTTTTTGGACCCAGAGTTCCTTCAAAGTTCTTAGGTACTTTGCTGGAAGATATAAAAGGGACTAAAAGAGATGACTCTGGGTCTACAATTAAATAGTAGCCTCAAGGTGTCTAATGGTAAATGAAAATGTTTATATATGTTAATAGCTAACATTGATTATAAGAATTAATTGTTCATTTGGTAAGCAAGAGCTGCCCCAAGACACAGTTCCAGTCACAAGGACTGAATAGATTTTGTTCTCACCTGAATAATAGATCACAAAGAAAACTTGAACTAAAGTTGGGTTTGATCCTGGGAAATGAACACAACATTTTTAGTTATTGAATTGTAAGCAACTTGAGACAATGGCTTCAGTATTCTCAATACTTAGTAACACATGGTACCCTATAGTAGGCAATTAAATATTTGGGTGACATTAAAGAAATAAAGGGATTAACTTTTTAGGAAGGAGGGGCCAGGCTAGACTTGATACTCAGAAGTTTAAGTTAGAAATAGATGAGAGATAGACATCAAGATAGATAAGTAGATAGATGGCTGATACACATGCACATAACATCTCAGCCTTATTTTAGATCAACATCATAAGCTGAATATTATTAAAAATATAAACGTCTGATTCACAAATAGTCTGGATTTGAATGATGAATCGAAAAAAAAAATAAATATCCAGAATCATATTGTTATAAATAGCTCATGAATATTTAGTCCAGAATGATTAAAATTTTTTTAATTAAGACTTCTTAATAAATGACACACCTCTATAAAGGGGAGAAGGGTGAGGAATCCCGAAAATGTTAGTCTTATTTGCGGTTTGAAAGGCTTTGTTCCTGACCCTTTATGCCAATTATTGGCTGGGGTCACAAATCTAATTATTACATTTATCCTCATACATTTTTCCCCCACCTGCTCATTATGCTAATGAGAAAGAACAGCTACCTCCTTGAGCATGCACAAAGGAGAAGGTCAAGACCCTAGTTTAACTCAGAACTAGGTGGGACAGACCTGACCTAATCTTTTTGATCAGATTGAGGCTAAATCTATTGTCTTCACTCACATACCTTCCCATAGGCAACAATACATGGAAGACCCAGGTCTTTGTAGTGTAAACTAACAATTCTTCCTTCACATTCTTGTGGAACCCAAACACCCCCATATTCCTCACAAGATAATACAATGGGAGGAATGTCAAAGGCTATCTAATTCAAGTGAAATACATCAGTTCTTTCAACTGTTACATACAAACACACACACACACACCCTGAGTTTAAGTTCTACATCTTTTAGATAGCCTTCCTCTGAACATGCCCTGGCTCAGATTAACACTTCATAAGGAATTTGTACTGCAGCATAATCAACAAATAGTCATTTAGTTGGAATTCACTCTCTTCAGAAGGAGCTCATACTACTTCAGGGGAACTAGCTAAGTTCCTCCCCTCCCCCCCAAAAAAAATATTGATTAAATTATAGCTTGGTTATGTCTTCCATCCATAATTCCTAGTTCTGCAATCTCATTGCAAGGAGAATAAAATGACTCCTTCTTAAAAGTGATATCACTTCTGAGACTAATTTATAGAACTAGTAACTTGCTCTGTTTTGTCATGATGATATTGCAGATAAGGTACTTTGGAAGGTATTGAGAAGCTGGGGAGAATCTAAAGGAAATGACCTGGATGATGAACAGCCTTCATATGAAAATCAGCTTGAAAGAACTAAAAGGCTTTGTGACAGTGGCAAAAAACAATCAATTTTGAGAAAGCTCTCAGTCTTGCTACTTAGTATTTGTATAAACTTGGTCTCAGTTTCCTCATCTGTAAAAAAGGGAGATGCTTAGATTTAATTGCTTGCAAAATCCCTTCCAGTTGTATAGGTATGATTTTGTGATATCAAAAACTGGGTATATTTAGCCTAGGTAAGATAAAATTTGGTAGAGAGAGACATGAAAGTTGTCTTCAAGTAGCTTAAAGATAGTAAATTAGATAAAAAAGAACACAACTTGTTCTATTTAGTTCTGAAAGACACAATTAGAAAGGATGGAAACAAGTTGCTTAAGAGGAAAATCTGGGATGGTGTCAGGAAAAATTTCCATATATTAAGAAATATCCAGTAGGAGAATGGACTGCCTTAGAAATCTAAGAATCACCTCCCTGGAGACTTTTCAGATATATATGAAAGAAAATTCAGATTCAGGTATGAGGTATGGACTGTAAGGTCTTTTCCAACTTCTAAATTCTTAAAACTGGTGAGCTTGGACAAGTTACTTAAGTTCTCTCTAAGTTCAGTTCTGCTTGTAAATTGAAGAGGTTAAATTACTTGAATTTCAGTTTCCAGATATCATGATCCTATGGTATTATAAAATGCTTATATTTGTGGTACAATTAAAGTGACCCAGATAAGTGTTTGTTAAATTCCTGCTATATGGCAAGCCTTGGGTTAAAAGTACTAGAGGTACAATGAAATATAGAGGGGAAAAAAAATCAGTTCATACTCTTAGGGAGTTCACAGTCTAATGGGAGAGACAACTTGCAAAAAACTTGGTATGGATAAAATTTAAACAGACAGAAAGATAGAAATAGACTAGATGATAACAGATTAGATAAAGATCTAAGCCTGTAAATACATATACACACAAATGTTTATATATATGCATATATATGTATATATGAACATATGCATATATGTGTATATATCTATCTATATATGATAATTTGGAGGTAATCCACAGAAAGGTAGTGCTTGCATTAAGGGGAAATAGGAAAGACTTCTCCCTAAAGATGTAGTTTGAATTAAACCAGGAGACAGGAATGAGGAGAGAAAGAATCACAGGTATGGAAGAGAAACAATGAAAATGCTTGGAATTGGGAGATGGAGTATAATGTTGAAAGGACAGCAAGTTTATCACTGTCACTGGATCACAGAATATGAGTATGGGAGGAAGGAGCAAAGAGAAGCTTGAGAATTGAAGAATCTTTTTCCATAATAAAGTTCTAATATAAAGTCCAAAAATAAGGTTGTGCTGTTATCAAGCAAAGAGTCATAGGAATATTGAGAATTCAAAGAGAATTTTGATATCATGCTTTCTAAACTCCCATCCAATGCAAGAATCCCATCTCCTATATCTCTGGGATAATTGCTGTCCAGACTTTTTGAACACTTCCAGTACCCTACTCTGCAGGCTTATCTGTTACAAAATGGGGATACCTTCAGTTCCTCACACCCTTAATCAATGAAATGGAAGGTTACAAAGAGGAGACGGAATTTGATATCGATTTTAAAGGAAGAGTAGAACAGCAATAGGTGGAGGGTGGCAATCAATCTTAAAATGGACTAAAATAGATTCCAAATCTAGTTTATAAACCTATAACTATTGATTTGCCATTTGAGGCTCAGAGACCAATCTAAGACATTGAGGGGAAATAAGAAAGAATGAAACAAATAGGGATATGAATTGAATAAATCAAAGTCAAATAGAGATCAGATCAGAACAAAAATCCATTTGGGGATGGGGCAAGTGAATAGTGGACATGCAAGCAGTCAGTTGACAAAAGTCCAATAGATACATTATTGATGCAGTTATAATAAGTATCAATCTTGAGACTTAGATTTGTAGCTAGGAAATCGAATAGCATGGACTATAGACCCAGATATAAGGGATCAGGAAGACAAAGGCAAGTAGGAGAAGATCTGACATGAAAATTTGCACATAGCATCCAGGAACCTGGGGCATCAAGACCAAAGCAGGACTAGCAGCAATATCTTATCAATCCTAAGCATTATTTTTTGGTTGAAGAAAGGTTCCCTATACCATCCTTACCTAGTCTAGGGTGGGCTTCAGAGAATGTGGCCAGGCTAAAAAGGGAAATACACCATGCTTAGGGGCAAATGAGGATCAGGCACAGAGTAGACCAAAACAGTTCTGGCACTGCATTCTCCAGAAGTCATGCATGTCACTAGGGGCAATGGAGAAAATCTAAAAGAGAAAATCTTTGAGTGAATGAACAGAGCTATTAAGATTGAGTCAGACTTAACTTACTTAAGCAAGCTAGCAAAATGAGGTGGAAGCATAAGGGATGGGAGAGGTGAAGAGTAGTTTCATTCTAGTTTATCATACCTGAGAGGGTTTCCAGAAACTATATAGGAAGCAGAGACAAGCTCAATGTGTTTTGTATCACTAAAGCCCAAAACAAAACAAAACAAAACAAAAACTCTTTGACCAGATGAGCATGGTATAGTTTTAAAACAACCACCACATTTATTAATAAAAAGTAGCATATTTCCATAAAGCTTTAGCATTTATAACATATTTTTTCCTTTCATCTCATTGGCAAATTATTATTTTCATTGTTTTAGTTGCCAAACAGTAAGGCAGAGTAGATAATGTGTTGACCTTAGCTTAAGAAAAACCCAGGTTCAATTTCTACTTCAGATATATTCATTCTTCTATGATCCTGCCAGACATTTTGTTAAGGACTGGTGATATAATTATCCAAGCCCTCAAGGAGCTTCTAATCTAATGGAGGCTCATAATACACAAAAGGAAAGCAGGGGAAGGAGGGGAGAGACCAAAGACTATGGAGTTGAAACCAGGGAGAGCAACAGATCCAGAGAGGTACAGAGCTAAGGTACAAAGATAGACAAAAATATACCTAGCCCTCAGAAAGATCACATTCTAATGGGGAACACAGAAAACTGATTTTTTTTTAACTTCAAGCAATCTATAATGTGGGGAGAAAGCAGAATATATAAACATGAAAAGATCCAGCTATATACATATCAACAAACTTGTTGAAACATACCTGTGATATGGAGAAAAATTTTGCTTTAAATGTCAAAGGACCCAATTTAAATCCCATTTCTGCCAACTACCTCTCTGCCTTTGTACAAATTAATTAATTTTCCTCAGTTTCTATTTGCTCATCTATAACATGATGAGGTTGGACTAGGTCAATGGTTAAGATTTTAGCAGATTGTATCTTTGAATGGATAAAATTAGCTTGATGACACTAATGCTCTGCCAATGCAAAACAAAACAAAAACAAACAAAAAAGACTTTGCCTTCGGGTTCTAGTCTAGGACCATAAAAGTTAGATGGAACTAGAGACCATTAAATCAAATTCTTTCATTTTATAGAAAACTGATACCTAGAAGTGATTTTTATAAGGTCTAGAAAGTATAGTAGATAGGACTGGAACCCAAGCTTTGCCATAGGATCCAAAGCTCTATCCACTACCCCAAACTACTACTGATGAGCAAGGTGAGTGATGTGAATATTTTCTACCTGCTATCCCCCTTTATCTCACTTCATGGTTCTCTGGAATGTGAAGTGCAGCCACCCCTATCAAGTTTTCTTGGGAGCAAGCAATCTTATCCCTTAATTGCTGAAGACCTATTTTCTATGTACCACTCTCCTCTATATACAACAAGACCTCCAAGGTGCTACACACACACACACACACACACACACACACACACACACACACACACACACACACATACACACAAATTCAATTCAATTTTCACCAGGCATAGTTCCTGACTGTTTGATTCAGCTTCCAGCTATCTTGGCACAGTGGGAGAATGACTTTGGGGGCTACAGATCAAGATATTTCTCTTTTTCATTTGCGTTTAAGTCCCAAATGAAAAGACATTTGGTGACTTTTAAATCTGAAAACTGTATATAATAGAAGTCATAAAAGAAATTCTTGACATAATGGAAAGATGTGGAGCCCTCCTACATCTGTGTAGTTATTCTCTATGATGGGAGAATGCTAGGTTTTATGATTCAATTTTTCAGACAGTGGACAGGATCAAATGAAACTGGGAGGAAATTATGCATTCAGCATGCAATGGGAACTTTTGAATCCAACCATTTGAACAAGAAAACATGTTCCATACTTGACCTCAAGAGCACAAACTGAAAGTATTTTGTTCTGGTGACTTCTCTGACAAGGATTAACTAATGAGTTTTTCAAGGTGGTTTATTAACATTTACTCCCTACTGCCAGCTGTATTGCTTTGCTTGATATATGAAGAAGTCATGAATAATCAGCACCTTGGATGACATTTTCCAATGTGCCTACTGATTGCTCCTTGGAATGATTTATCAGAAAAAATTCAGAGGACTGGGTTCCCACAGCACAGAGATGCAGGTGATTATCTAAAGATACTCCTGTTTTCATCCATATAGAGATGGGTGATTGTGCTTGGATTGAGATGCTTTATTCATTATCGAAGTCTCATTAATGTCATTTTCTCTGATGGGAGTTAGTATGCGTTATGACTTTATACTAATAACTATGTAAGGACTAGGAGTCAGAATATTAATATTAGTGTATCAGAGACTAAGTAAAACCAGAAGTATGAGAAGTACCTCGATTCCATATTTATTTAAATTCTGTCTGTGAACTGTGTAGCTATTTCTAAAACTTTGATCTTTTTAATAGTTGAGAATATAGAACTAGTGTTACATGGCAAGGGAGTTACAGAAATGAATCCAAAAAGTTAAATGAAAATTTGATCTTAAATTCCCATAAGAAATATCCTTTTGCTTATTTTCTATTTATTCATTCATATATATATATATATATATATATACTATAAAGTTATAAATTACATGCTTATGTTTTATACTTAATATACACTTTGCCTCCCACCTATAAGTTCTTTTTTTTTTTTTTAGGTTTTTGCAAGGCAAATGGGGTTAAGTAGCTTGCCCAAGGCCACACAGCTAGGTAATTATTAAGTGTCTGAGACTGGATTTGAACGCAGGTACTCCTGACTCTAGGGTCCGGTGCTTTATCCACTATGCCATGTAGCCTGCCCCACCTATAAGTTCTTAAAGGAAACATATCTTCAGTGCTTATTGTAGTGTCTGGTACATTGTAGATGTTTAATAAATATCTGGTGATTGATTAGGCACATATTCTGTGAAGAACCCTGTGTTAGGCACTGGAAAGTATCTATTGAGGATATAAGAAATCTATGCAGATGTATTTTACTGATATTTCATACAATACACCTGTTTTAGATATAAGACCCAAAGGATTTTTACCTTTCCTCGGGAGGGGTAAACAGAAAATAACTCAGTCTAGCAAAGCTAAATTAATTAATTAATATGAAATTATTGTTTATATGGTACACATAGCAAAATACAAAGCAAGAAAAAAAGGAATTCAGATCAAAAGGTAAACATAAGGACTAACTGGAATATTAAAAATCACAGAAGGTTAAAGCTGGAAATGATTTTAGCAATTTTCTGTTCCAATTCTCTTATTTGAGAGTACTTATTTTATCAAAGATAAACCTCTTCCAAATAAATAAATAAATAAATAAATAAACATTTTTTTAAAAGAAAAAGGATATCTCTTCCTTTCTGTTCTGTCCCTTCCCTGCCTTCTTCATTGTCATTACCTAAATGGGAGCTTTCTGTTCTTGGAACGGGCAGGTAGCTAACACAATGGATAGAGAGCCTGGCCTAGAGTCAGGCTGAGTTCTAATCTCTGATGTGATTAAGTATTTGAATATACTTACTAGCTCTGTGACTCTGACAAGTCACTTGACCCTGTTTGCCTCAGTTTCCTCATCTGTAAAATGAGCTGGAGAGGGAAATGGCAAACCACTCCAGTATCTCTGCCAAGAAACCTCAAGTGGGGTCACAAAGCATTGGACATGCCTGAAATGACTGATCAAAAATATACTAAGGAACATTCTGGATTTGATACAAATTTCCTAATCTATAGATTATAGTTCCCCATATCAGGTGTAGGAAATAAATCAGAACTTCCTGAGTGGAACACCTGCCCATACCATAAAAATAAATATATCTGATCCAAAAATTAAAACAGGTCCACCCTACTGAGCTGAACACTACCAAGTATACTCTAGAATGACCATGAAACCCACTGTGAACCAAGGACTGCCAAGCTGCCTTGAAGCTGAACCATAAAATATAGACCTTCTTAGACACCCTATTCCTGTCAAACCCAGGAGACCATTATGTAGAACTTCCTTGGTAACAACCTACAGAAAGGAGGGATGACCCAGACTGGTTTCTGAAAGTCAAATGTCTATGAAAAGAATCTGAAGGGAAGAATAAAAGCCAAAAACATTGCCAAGGGAAGGCTGCAAAGATTTAACTCATGATTACAAATTATCTAAGAAGACAACTCCTCCCTGCAAGCCCACCCCCACATCATTGCAGCTTTTTGCCTTCACACCATCTCAAGTAGAGGGCAACAATGACCATTCATTCAGAACAGACTTGCTGTATGGATTGGAGGTCAGCCTCAATTAGGATTAGGAGTTTCCTGCCTATAATCAAGGGTGTGCTTATTGACTGATAACATTGAGCATCCCTTCCCTACATCCTGAGCCAAATGGAATTACAGTGATTGTGTTAGTATTACCATGGTGCTCCTTAGATGCCAGGCTGCAAAAGCCCAGCCTGTTGCCTTCTTTGAGGTAAATAGGATCATTTGTCACATTTAGATGAAGCCATAGGATCATAAACATCGAGGAGAATTCAATAACACAAGACAGCTCCTCCTGAGCCGGGACTCCCAATATTAGATGTTCTTTCTTCATTTTGTCCCTCAAGCTGTGACAAATATCATGTAATCCAGTTAGATTTTTACAAATGCTTTGGGTGACTTTGTGTTTTTCTGCATTGGTTTCTTTGAGTTTTGGAGATAGTGCCAAATTGGTTCTCACTGCCAGTTCCTAGCTCACACTAATTGATTAACTTTACTTGTTAATGTCTCCCTTCTTTTCTTTTTTAAAGAAAAAAGTTGCAGATGTCTAATTATCTTGACAGAATTTCTTGCAATGTTTTGATATAGTTCTCTCGTATTTGTAATAATTATCTTTTTCAATTCTTTCTCGCTATCCAATACATGCCTTACTTAACATGAGCAACGTTTGCCTCATTTGACAATTTTGGGGTACTCTTTTCCCCTTCCTCTGGCAACAGGAACAGAAGTTATTTTTTTGTTTGTTTTATTTTTTCTAATTGTTTAACAAGGTTTCACTTCCTGAAATCTTTATGTTTTCCTCCCTCCTAAAGTAAATGAATCCATTCATTTCTATTGCTATGTGGAAGGCTATGAGTCAGCCAAGAATATTCAGAAAAGAATAACCCTTGAAGCTGAGTTCATAGTTCTATATCCCATATTTGATACTTCCTTGCTATGATGCCCTGGGGAAGTCATTTAATTTCTACTTGCCTCAAATGGGTCTTTTGAATTTATCTACTAGATGGTGATTTAGCTCAGACACTTTAGATAACATAAGTCCTTCATCTATGTGCAGATAGAATATCTTGATTAAGTTCCTTTTCAGAAAACTAAGACTTGATAAATAAATGAAATGATGATAATAAATGAGTAGAATATCAGATATGAAATGGCTAAGGATGCCTAGGAAAAGATCATGGTTATTTAAATATGAATGGTTGAGGATTTTATATTTTATTAAGATTCCTTGGGAAACATAGTAGTTCAGGGACTAGCCCTCTTAGGAAGAGGTCTCTACTTCAAAAATTAAGCATTGTTATCAGCTAATATAATTTCTCCCAGGAGCAAATTAAATATTATCTGTTCCAGTGAACCAACATATGGAACACTGAATACATGTCTAGGCATGACAGTTTAAGACAAGTTTCACCAGGGTCACAATAACTCAAGTATTTGAAGGTTTATCATATGAAAGAGAGATTAGATTTACTCTCTTTACCCCCAAGGGAAAAATTGCAGAGGAGTGGTTAGACTTTTCAAAGAGGGAAATTTAGCCTCAAGAAATACTTCTAGTTATCCAAACTTGGACAGGTCTGCCTTGGAAAAGCAATGGGTCATTCCTCATCAGAAATTATTAAGAAACTGGATGATCACTTATCAGGTATGTAAAAGTATAGATTCATTTTGGATATAAGTTAAACACTAAAGGTTGAATTTTATATAGGATTATAGGATTACATTATATAGAATATAGGATTACACTAAAGACTCATTATATAGGATTATAGGATTATATTATATAGGATATAGGATTACACTAAAGACTCTTTCAACTATCAGATTTTATACTTTTGGGATTCTTTGTGATTCCAAGTAAAATATTCATATTTCTAAAGGTGACAATGAATTTGATTAAAAAAATGCAAGGTATTGCTGTAAAAAAATTTATAGTTTTAAAAAATTTTTAAAATGGAGGTGATGTCCATCAATTGGGGAATGGTTGAACAAATTATGGTACATGAATGTAATTGAGTACTATTGTTCTTTTTTTCTTTTTTAAGGTTTTTTTGCAAGGCAAATGGGGTTAAGTGGCTTGCCCAAGGCCATACACTGAGATCAGATTTGAACCCAGATACTCCTGACTCCAAGGCCCATGCTTTATCCACTGAGC
Source organism: Macrotis lagotis (assembly GCF_037893015.1). Taxonomy (NCBI): domain Eukaryota; kingdom Metazoa; phylum Chordata; class Mammalia; order Peramelemorphia; family Peramelidae; genus Macrotis; species Macrotis lagotis. The sequence goes on from NC_133665.1 coordinate 127,082,828, forward strand.
AACCTAGCCACCCTGAGTACTATTGTTCTATAAGAAACCACAGTGGTCAGACTTTAGAGAAGCATGGAAAGAATTACAAGAATTGATGCTTAGTGAAGGGAGAAGAACAAAGAGAACATTGTACAAATTAACAATGACATTGTGAGTTGATCAACCATGATGGATGCAACTCCTCCCAGAAGTTCAGAGATGTAGGACAACCCTAGGAGAGCCGTTATGGACAATGCCATCCATATCCAGAAGAAAAAAAGCAAACAAAAAAAAAAAAAACGCCACAGAATCTGAATGGATACTATATCCACTTTTTTAAAACTGTTTTTCCTTCCTATCCCATGCTTTTCTTTATTTCCCTTAGTTCTAATTCCTCATATACAAAATGACTAATATAAATATGTTAAACACAAAAGTACATGTATAACTTTTACCAGACTGTTTGTTGCAGAGAGGAGGTGGACAGAAAAGGATAGTGGTTGAAAAAAATGTGTAACATAAATATGCATGTGTATGAACAATGAAAAACTTCCATAATATGTAATTTAAAAAATAAAATTATATATATATATGTATGTATATATGAGAAATTCACCAACTACCTTTGGAATACCTCAAATTGTATTTCTGATTGACATTCAAAATTCTAAATGCTCAAAACTGAACCTATTATTATCTTTTTTACCCATACCCATGCCCAGCTTCACTAGGGCCACAACTTCAGTCATCCTCTACAATTCATTCTCCATTACCAAATCTTGTTTTTACCTCCTCGTATCATTCTCATGTATTTTTTCCTTCTCTTCACTCAAACACAAACCCTAATTTAAGATCTCATCACATCTCCCCTGAAGTGTCTTTCCAACTGCTTCCAGTTTCTCCTCAGTCCAGTCCATTCTCCTCATTTAGCTATAACATGATTTTTCTAGAGTGTAACTCTGACCATGTCATTCCAATTCCTACCCTACTTAATGAGCTACATTAATACAGAAGCAAATATAAATTTTTTTTGGCATTGAAAGTTAATAACCTTAGGAGAAGCTAGGTGGTCCAGTGAATAGAACACTGACCCTAGAGTCAGGGACTGAGTACAAATCTGGTCTCAAATGCTTAGCTATATGACCTTGGGCAAGCCATTTAACCCTATTGTTTTGCAAAAAAAAAAAAAGTTTATAAACTTGCCCCTTCGTATCTTCTATAGTCTTTTACTTTATTCATTCCAGTTAACTGGTATACTTGAAACTCCTCAAATATCACCTCCCATCTCTCATCTCTAGGCCTTACCACTAACCATAACCCATTAGTTTCCTATACCTTCCTCAAGACTCAGTTCAAAGGTCCCACCAACTACTAGTAACTTTAATTCTCAAATAATCTTTCATCTCCTCTGCACATATTTTATATCTATCCAGTTGTTCACAATTTGTCACTCCCATCCAAGTTTAAACTCCTTGAGGACAAGAACTATGTTTTTGCTTTTATACCTTCAGAGCTTGAGACAATGCCCAATACATAGTAGAAGTTACTTTTCTCTACATTTGTCAATATAAATAACCCCTCACATTGCTGACTTTTGATAGAGATTTTTGTAAATGGCATTATCAACCCTTTCAAACTAGCTCTAACCTACCATCACTAGCTTTTAAAAATGATTCCTCTTCACACATTCAATACTCTAGCCACTTTGACCTTCTTGGTGAATTTTTATACATGATATTCTTTCTCTAGTCTCTCTGCCCTGATTCCTGAAATAACTTCCTTCCCTCCATGTCTAAGAATCCCTTGCTTCTTCCATAGTCCACTTCAGCTGTCGTCTCCTACAAGAGGCCTTTCCCAATTCATCTTAGTATTTCTATACCAAAATTATCTTTCACTTATTTTTAACATTTTGTGCATATATTCAATCCTTGTACATATTTTATATTTTAAAATTATTTTACATTAAATAAAAAATTACAAATCAATACAAAAAGGGAATTTTAAAGGTATATTTTATATGAGAAGTAGCATGTTGAAGTTTAGAGAGGGCAATTTGAAGTCGGTAAGACTTAGATTCATATCTTTCTTTGCACATATATTGTTGGTGTAACACTGGACAAGTTATATAAACTCTCAGTAATTGGTCATCTAGGCAGTTTCATAAAATAATAAGTTATAGAAAAGTCATTGATTTGGATTGGTAAATGAAATTTCCTCACGTGTTGGTTTCCTTTGTCCCTCAAAGATCCAGAAATTATCCTTATTATATGTAACCTGTGGTTTAAAGTCTATTTGCTATAACATTCTTGTCATTAGTATAGATGCTAAATGGTCTGTGTCTGCTTGAGGAGTGAAAAGACATTCTGGTCTTTGGACATACTCTTCTCTGAAGGAAAATGAATGATTCCAGAAACTCTTTAGGGAGAAGTCCCTGAAGGGAGAATCCCAAAGATCAGAGTCTCTTATCTCCCAAGCTGTAGCAATCCCCTGACCAGCAGGGGAATAGATTCAGCTCAGGACAGAAAAGAAACATGTATACACCTGGATGGGGAATACCAGCAGGACAACTGGCAGAGCCATTTATTCAAAATATCGAACAGTTCTTATAGAAGAAAACCACAAAATTAGCATACAGCCTAAAAACAATGATGCAACTTTGTTATAGGCAAGAATTAACCCAGCAGTATGTGACCCAGGTCAAGAAGTTCAGAAACAGGACTTATTGAATGGTGAGGCCAAGAATGACACAGTTGTGTTATCAAATCAGAGTTCATGGAAGCTTTTAGCTCAAGGATCAACAGAGCTCAGGTTATTTTGGCCAATAACTGGCTTCTTGACCCCCGAACTCACTTGAGCAGCCTCTACACTTCCTTCTTTTCTGTTTACACAACAAGCTCAAAATTGTCCAACATGATGCTCAACCTGGGTAACATGATCCTGAACTCTATTAGTAGAATATATAGTAACTTTGGTTATAGAAAAAAAATACTTTGATGTAAACTTGGTAAACAGCAAAAGAGAAACATAAAGAGAATCAATATAAGATATAATTGTACGATACTCTGGGCCCAATGCCCAAAGAGGGTAAGATGGTGAAACTGTTTAATTATCTTATCAGCTGTCTTTTCAGGAATCAAATCTCATTGGGAGGCTATTTGGATGTCTTTAGTCAATTTATACAAATCTTCAATACCAAAAGATATATTTTTTTTAATGAGAGACAAACAGTAAATGATCAATATCATAGTTACAATAAAGCTGAAAAAGAAGATATAATACCATGTCACCATGTACCAATTACAGGTGGAGAATATAACCAGTCATAATTTGTTGCTCAAATAATGTAATTGTAATTTCCCTCTTTTTCTCGGTAATGATCATAAATTCCTCTATATGGGGTGTGATACTATTTAAGTAAGAAAAATTATACCTAACTTCTCAGCATCTCTTCTATGATATTTCCAACAGTAACTTTATAGTTTATAGTTATAAATTGATAGCTTTCCCTATCAAAATAACTTTAGTCATAGTTTTCTCTTCATAGTATAGTTGTTACCCATGGAGGGTTTTGCATATAAGTCCACTATTCAGTTCCTTTTGCAGTTCCCAAATTGGCTTTCATTGTACACAGTCTGTCCTTCTTTCTCCTCTTATGCTTTCTTTTTCAACTTCTTAAATGTAAGTTGTTCATTTTCTTTATTGCTTGATTCTTCTAGTCTGCACGGTCTGAGGTTTTCTTCTGATATCCAGATGGTTTCTCCATCTGTTGACAAAACAAAAGCATACCACCAACCCCAGGTTGATCAAGTCTTTTCAAATGTCCATCTTTTGTATCCTTCCACATTACTTTATGAGTACTCTTAGGGATGTTTATTGTGTTATCTATTATAATTTTCCAGCCAAAGTGTTTTTTCAGTCAAAGTTTTTATTCTAATCATCTAAAGTCAAATAATTAATGAATACAAGGCTTTATTTAGGCATAGACTAGTATCTACTTTCCCATATTCTTTCTTTTTTGTTTATGTAGGGACACTTTTAATGACCTATTTTTCTTCTCAACTATAGGCTTGAACTGTGGGATATAAGGAATGCCTATAATATATTTTATATTTTAATATAGACAGAATTGTTTAAATGCCATAGAAGTATATCTAGGGCCATTATCTGTTTTTACAAATTTTGGTATTTCTGCAGAAAAATAGAAAAAATGATCAATCACACCTAGAGTAGCCTCTGAACTTTGTGCTATTGCCATTGTATATGAACTAAATGTATCTACAGTAACATGAATAGATTTCATTTTTCCAAAAGGTATAAAATGAGTCATATCCAACTGCCATAACGCATTAGGAGTCTGGCCTTTAGGATTTTTAAAATAATTTGGAAGGGTAGGTAAATACCCCTTTGTGGGCAGGATTTGACTATATTCATAACTTGCTCTCTGGTGATTTTAAATGCTTTCTTTAGTAAAGAGGCACTATGATTGCTTTCATATATATAGATCCAGGCAATCCAGGGTGGATATGTTCAAAAAATAAGGAATTGTATCCATTTCTAATAACTTCTAGAAATTCTTTAAAGAGTTGATGTATTACTACATCAGTGCTATGATCAATAAAGGCTGCTATTATTTATCTGATGACATGATAATCATACTTACTATCTGAAAAATTATTTAAGAGTTATGGCTGTTTTCTTAATACCAAGAATATAGCACATTGATGTAAAAGGAGTATATAATTTCTTTTATATTATTGCATATATGCTTGGATCTACAGCTTTAGAATAAGGTCTATCATAATGTTTAAAAATTTCAGGGAACCCAGAGGGTTATAACTTCTGATACTTTCACCTGTGATCTCTAAAAATCAATTGTGAATTCTAGGCTTAGATATTGTTACAGCAAAATAGCTTATAAAGACAAAACTAGATCACATAACTTTTTTAACATTTTACTCATCAACAATTTACCTAATTATGGGTTACATAATTTTCAATTTCCCAATTCTCTTTCAAAGTCACTCATATATATATATATATATATGTATGTATATATATATATATTCAATATTATTGAAAATACTTGATTAATTTTGAAAAAATCCAATGTACTTTTTCCAAAGCCAGTGTTACAAGACACACATATAATTTTTAATAGATATAATTTCATAAACATTAGATTGAAAAACTTTCCAGAAATTCTCTGGGTCAAAAAGACCTTGAGAGATATAATATATTGGCAAGAATTTCTCTAATTTTCTTATAACAAATACTTACAAATGTGATGGATGACACTTTAATTCATTCATATTTTGTTATTGTAACATAATTTTAAGTTTTCAAAAAAATTGAATCTGTTCTTATATAGTTTATTAATTATGCATAATAACATTTTCAATTTAAAGTATATTCCCTTTACTTCCTAAAACTTTGAAATAAAAAAATTCTTAAGACCGTTGTTTCAAAAAAATTTTATGATTACAAGATTTTCTTTATAATTCTCTTAATAAATTCCAAATAAATTCTAAAATTTATAAATTCCAAAACTCATATTCAAAATTACCTTAAATCATTTCTTTTTTCAAAAATATAAACATTGAAAATTCTTTTATCAATTATAAAACCTGATTAAGAACACATAACTCAGGAGTCTAGCTTTCCCATTAGTTCTTTTTCCTTCTGTGATTTTGGAGGAGCCAAAAACATTATAACCAAAGAAATGTTATTGTTATTGTTATTATTATTATTATTATTATTATTACAAATCCCTTAATTCAGTTACATGTATTTTCAGATAACTGTTCGCTGAATTACACATTATAGATTTAACCAATTTCAAGAAACAGTTAACATTTATTTAGCAATTTCTTTCAAATCAAAACTTTTCACTTTATGGGGATTATTACTTTCCCAATCAATTCATTGCCAGATATTCTAAAAGTGGTGGCTTGATGCAATTTTCAGATTATTCCAACTTAATTTTAACACATATGTCTCTATACTTTCTTCTCTTACTACATTGATTCATGGATTACTTTTCAAAATTCCCTAAATCCATCTCTTTATACAGCAAGAAAATTGCTCATACCTTCTTTCTACATGCTTGAACCAACTTCCCTACTTTGCAAATGGTTAGAAACCCCCAACAGTCTCTAAATGCCTTTTCATATTTCCTTGTAACCTTCTTTTCTCTTTCCAGATCTTTTCAGAACCCATTACTCAGACTGAACTACTTACTTATTCCCTTAATATACTTTTCCATAAATTCTTCAAATAAAACCAGTCAAGCAAAATAATTTCAGGGCTAATTTCAATTTTTACTAGATCTCTTATAAGTATAATTTTCCAATTCAGTAAGTAAAACTCTGTTAGACAATCAGAAGAGAAAACAAAAAAAATAGAATATAAGACAAATTAACAGAACCCATTCTTTCCCCAAAACAACATGATTCTCAGGAAAATCTCCTGTGGTACCAATTGTTTTTGAAAAAAGTAAAAGATCCAATTTTGAAAAGAGAGAAAGGAAAGAGGATTGGACAATAAGAATGCAAAAAATGACTGCAAGGCTGACCATGTAGAGAGAACTAAGAGTTTTCTTCTACCTGGATTTTAAAACAAGTACATAGAAAACACATAAACAGAATTAAAGCACATTGAGCCAGAGAGGCCCCCGAACTCTGGCAAAAACCCCACCTAGTTCTCACAGTAGAGAAAATACATAGAATAGTTAATATATCACAATACATTTTTTCCTAAAAGGGTATTAATATTTTTAGTACTTCTGGATTTTAACTTGTATAACTTTCGAGAGGGAAAAACAGTCATTTAAAAATCTCTCAACCTAATTGGAATATCCCCTGTTCCCCTTCATAATTTTAGCGTAAACCAAGTAACTTCTTTCTAAGAGGATAAGTCTTAAGTCTTTTCTGGGGGAGGGTGGAATCTTCTGTTATTAAATCCTCACTTGACCCATAATTTACTGAAATAACTAACATTAGTAGAATCTATATTGATAATCTTCTGAAGCTATAATGTGATGATATCATCTTGGTAAAAGATTAACTATTTAGTTTCCCTTTATTTCTATTATTAATTTATTTTTGGCATTACTTAGTACCAAAATAATATACTTTAGAATTAATCTGACCCTCTTGTCTTTTTGGAATATTTATTTCCCCCAAACTTTACCTAATTAAAAATATTATTTCCTTTTATGATTTCTTTATATAACATATTTGGTAATATGCACTGTCTTTCCTGATTCTTTTAACTCCAAATAAATTTTTCCTTTTTAACACTTGTTTATCCAAATATTCATGAAGTAATTCTCTCTCTCTGGCTAGTAAGTTCAATGTCAAAAGATAAGAGCCAGATTGCAAAAACAGAGAAGCTGCAGAGAGAGAGAAGGAGGGGGGAAACATTCTGGCAGAATTACAATGAAGAAATGGGGAAGAGAAAAATTCAATGGTATTTTATCATATTAATATTCATTTATCTGTTTGATTCAAAGTACATTCTAAGCTCAATTCTCCTATCATTGGAAATCATGGAGAACATCATAACCAGTCTGTAAAGACTTATCTTATGCTTTTTGATAATTTCTAACGGCTTCTCTTTAGACAGTTTCTTTAAGATTTTTACATCCTGTCGTGGCTTTTTTTTTAGCTCCTTAGAAATTTCTTTCCTCATTACATCCAGTATGCCTGCTTCAAAAAAAAAAAAAGTAAAGAGCCATGCTACTCACAGCCCTACCCAAAGCCTTCCCCTCACCAGTGATCCTAGGATTTCTCACAACTTAGCCAGGGGGCTTGCTTCTCCTGAAGGACTATCTCAGTTTCCAGACCAGCTTCAAGTCCCACACTTGTCCCATGTTAAGGGTGTCAAATGTAGTAACCCCCCTGACCAGGAGGGAATTCATTCAGCTCAGGAGAGAAAAGAAACAGGTATATACCTGGGTGGGGAATACCAGCAGGACAACTGGCAGAGTCGTTTATTGAAAACATCAAACAGTTCTTATAGATGAAAATCACAAAATTAACATACAGGATAAAAACAACTTTGCATCATTAACCCAGCAGGATGTGACCCAGGTCAAGAAGTACAGAAACAGGGTTTATCAAATAGTGAGGTCAAGAATGACACAGTTGTGTTATCAAATCAGAGTTCCGTGGAAGCTTTCAGCTCAAGGGTCAACAGAGCTCAGGTTATTTTGGCCAAAAACTGGCCTCTTGACCCTGAACTTGCTTGAGCAACCTCTACACCAAGCTTGTGTCAAGGCACCTTTCATGAAAGCATAATCTTAACTAGAAAATCAGAACTACCAAATTAGTCATCCAATTGAGGGAGATCAAATCCCAATTGTACAAGGATAAGAAAGTATAGAATTTTCTCTATTTTGGGGTGGCATATAGAAGGGGATAATCCAGTCATAATCCAGTTATGGTTTATAAACAACAAATAGATATCTCAGGAACTAGCAGCAACTCCTTTCTAACTAGGAGAGACCACATTCTTGAGTTTAACTCCAGAATGTGAAAAGTAGAGCTTGACAGGGGGATTGATTGAATTACAGAATAGAATCAAATATCAAATTTTACATAATAATTTTAATTTCCTCAACACTAGGAAGGATTTCATGACATAAAATTGTGTGAGTTTCAAGGAGAACCAAATCACAAGTAGTGTTAGAAGAGAGCAAAACTGGAATAGGACAAAGCTTCTTTAACAGTCACATTGGAGCTAGGCCTTGAAGAATGGGTAGCATTTTGTCAGATATTGTCACCTAGGATAATTCAAATTAGAAATGCAGACATATTTTGTTTAGACACAATGATGGCCATTAAGAGAGACAATTAGTAATTCTGGAGGTCATTAGCTTAGATTGCATTATTATTCTAATAACAAGGCCCCCAGAGAACTTTCTCACAACAAACAAATAAGAAAGGTCAAACAATGTTCATAATTAACATTTATATTCCCTCATCCCTCTCATTATATTTTAAAGATGTCTAACAGTTCTTGTCAGATTTGCACATGTCAAATATATTTAAGGCTGACAGTGACAGTTTTATCCAGGAATTTCTAATATGGGACCAGATTAAATATGAAATGGAATAAATTCTCAAATATGCAATTGCCTAGTATCAACAGCTCTTTTTGTAGAATTAAATTAATGTAAAACTGGGTCAGGCAAATCACATATTAAAAAGTTCCATATAAGGGGCCTATACTGGAAATATGATTTTTTCCTCCAAGATTTGAGGTGGTAGATAAGATATACATATAAAACAAATGGAATTGAGAAAAGTTTTACTTAAAGTAAAATCTCTTTTGGAATGTGAAAATTCCCATATGCACTGAAGTTCTGACATAAATATATATTCATAAATATAAACATGAATATGCATGTCTTTTATATATACATCACATACATCCATATAGATTATTATTTATTCAATAAAGTAACTCTAGGATGTTCAGTAAGATGCATAATAAATACAATTTGAACTTTTCCAAGAGTTCTTAAAGTTTTTTGTGTGATGGGCTCCTTTAGCAATGGGTTGTTGTTTTTATTATTATTGCTGTTTGTTCTTTCTTCTATAAAAGGACCATGACTTCAGGGAGGTGATGCCAGAGACATGTAAGTGACTTGAATTTAGGTGATGGAATGCTGTGCAAAGTTACCAGCCTCACAATCTCCTCTAGAGTTGTCTGGGTCCATTTATCAGATATGCATCATTAAGACAGGAGAGGACCATGATGCAGAAGGAGTCCTTGACCTTTTTTATGCTAAGGTCTTTCCTTAGCTTGGTTTGATTCATTCAACCTAACCTCCATTTAGTTATTTGGGGAACAGGTAAGAAAGAAATGATCCCAAAAAAGACCTCTTAAAAAAGTCTATAGGGGTGGAGCCAAGATGGCAACAAGAAGGGATCAAGTCTTAGGCACTCTCTGATAAAACTTGAATCTAAGGACTCTAACTAAACTTTTGAGAGACAGAACCCACAAAGGGACCCAGTGACGCAGTTCTGCTATTCAAGGTAACCTGGAAAAGAGCAGAAAGGCTCTGTTCCGGTGGGGGGGGTGGCCAGAGGGGTGGCCCGCCAGAGCCAAAGAACTTCAGCCTCCCGGAGGCAGCCCCAGGGCGCTGGGAGCCTCAGCTCACAGCAGCGGGGGAGTCTCCTGAGCTGCACCCCGGGGAGCACCGGGCACAAAGTGGGAGAAGAACGGGGGACCTCTGCCAGAGCAAGAAGGTGGAGCCCAGCCCTCAGGGCACACTGCAAGCAGCTTGTTCTTTGGGCAGCCCAGACCCAGAAACAGAAGCAGGCAGAACTGGTAAGCAGGAGCCCCCAGGGCATGAGCCCATTGAGCTGAGGGAGGGGAGTGAAGAAAGATTGCAGAGCTCTGTCCTCTGCCCCTGGAACAGGACTCTGGGGTTCTGACCACATTCAGATGCTGATTGAAGTCTAGGCCCCCGCACAGAACAGCAGGCAGAGAGGGGCACTTATGGTCATTCACAGACCAGGAGGGAGGACAGAGCCTCACACACTGAGACCCTTGTGGGAGTGTCCCAAAAGCTCAGGAAGCACCCCAAAACCAGACTAAGGCTGGGAGAATGAGCAAGCAGAGAAACAAGAGGAACACCATTGAGAAATATGTTGCATACGAGCCCAAGAAGGATCAAAATACTCAGTCTGAAGATGAGGAAACACAAGCTGCTGCATTCTAAAGACTCCAAGAAAAACAGAAATTGGGCTCAGGCTATGACAGAGCTCAAAAAAGACTTTGAAAATCAAATGAGGGAGTTGGAAGAAAAACTGGGAAAAAAAGGAGAGAGATGCAGGAAAAACATGAAAATGAAGTCAGCAGCTTAGTCAAGGAAATCCAAAAAAATACTCAAGAAAATAGCATGCTAAAAACCACCTTAGGTCAAATGGATAAAACAGTTCAAAAAGTTATTGAGGAGAAGAATGCCTTAAAAAGCAAAATTGGCCAGATGGAAAAAGAGATAAGAAAACAAATGCTTCAGACAAAGAATAGAATTCAGGGAGATTGATGAATTTACCAGAAATCAGGAATCAATACTTCAAAACCAAAAAAAATGAAAAATTAGAAGAAAATGTGAAATATCTCATTGAAAAAACAACTGATATGGAAAACAGACTTAGGAAAGATAATTTAAAAATTATTGGAATACCTGAAAGTCATGATCAGGAAAAAGAGCTTTGACATTTTCAAAGAACTACTACAGGAAAATTGCCCTGATATTCTAGAAGCAGAGGGCAAAATAGAAATGGAGAGAATCCACAGACATCCCTGAGAAAGAGATCCCAAAAAACCAACCCCCAGGAATATTATAGCCAAGTTCCAGAACTCCCAAGTCAAAGAGAAAATATTACAAGCAGGCAGAAGGACAGTTCAGATATCATGGAGCTGCAGTCAGGATCACACAGGACTTAGCAGCAACTACATTGGAAGCTCATAGGGCTTGGAATACAATATACTGGAAGGCAAAAGAGCTTAGAATGCAGCCAAGAATGAACTACCCTTCAAGGCTGAATGTCCTCTTCCAGGGAAAAAGATGGACTTTCAATGAACCAGGGGAATTTCAAACGTTCCTTTTGGAATGGCCAGAGCTGAACAGAAGGTTTGATCTTCAGATACAGGACTCAGGTGAAGCATGGAGATTGGAGGAGAGGGGGAAAAATATGAGGGACTTAATGATGATGAACTGCATGTATTCCTGCATAGAAAAATGACACTGATAATATTCACATGAACCTCCTCAGTTAATAGAGCAGGTAGAGGGAGCTTTTATAGTTGAAGCACAGGAGAAAGCTGAATTTGAAGATAAAATATGGTGTAAAAATGGAGTCAATAGAAAAAAAGGAAATTGTAATGGGAGAAAGAAAAAAGGAGAGGGAGAATAGGCCAAGATATTTCATATAATAAGATTTTTTTTATTACAATGAGCTATTGCAATGATATGGAAGGGGGGAGGCAAGGGGGAATGAGGGAACCTTTGCTCTCATCAGAGGTGGCTAGGAGAGGAAACAGCATATATACTCAATAGGCATCTGGAGTAAGAAGGAGGGGGGGGAGCAGGGGGAATGGGTGGGGATGTGAATAAAGGAGGAGAGGATGGACCATGGGGGGGAGAGTGGTCAGATATAACACATTTTCTTTTTTACTTCTTGCAAGGGGCTGGGATTGGAAGGCCTGTCCAGGACCATAGGGCCAGGTGGATTCTGGGCCTAAGGGGTGGTATGGGGGCTCAGGGCTTCTTGGCCCCAGGACCAGGTCTCTGCTGCGCCACTCAGCAACCCTGCAGCAGAGTCAGAGTGAAAGGAGAGAGAAAATATAGTACATGGTAGTGGAGAAATAAGAAAGGAGGGAGTTGCGATCAGCAATGGCAACGTTGGAAAAATATGGAAGTAACTTTTGTGATGGACTTACCATAAAGATTGTGATCCACCTGTGACAGAGTTGTTGGTATTGGAACAAAGACTGAAGCACATTTTTTATTATTATTATTTGGGGAAAAGTGCAGGTCAAATGGGGCTGGGTGGCCTGCCTGGGACCACATAGCAGGGTGATCTTTGGGTGTCTGAGGCCAGATTTGGACCCGGGTACTCCTGGCCCAAGGGCCAATGCTCTGTCTGCCACCCAGCCACCCCTATTATTATTACTATTTTATTTTATTTTGGGTCTTTTTTTTTTTTCTTCTTTTTGGTTTTTGCAGGGCAGTGGGGATCGGGTGGCTTATTATACATGTCACACGGCTGGGTGATTGTTGGGTCTACGGAGCTGGATGTGGGCTCGGGTGCTCGTGGCTCCAGGGCTGGTGCTTCGTCCACCTGGCCATACCTACAATTATTATTATTTTTTTTTAATTTTAATTTTTTTTCTCTCCCCTTTACTTTATTGCCCAAGCAAGTCTATATTCATGGGGGAGGGGTATTTTGTTTACTCTTAAACAAGTATATTTTATTAATGTAAAACAAAAAACATTTGTACAAAATGAGAATAAAAAAAGAAAAGAAAAAAGAAAAAAGTCTATAGGGATCCCTTCTCAGAATAAATTATTAAATGTTTAAAATAAAATGCAAGAGAAAATATATATAAGAAAGGAAATACATATAAAAATAAAGTTATCAAAAAATTTAAATAAAAACAAACAAAAAAATCATGCATTCCCAGTTAAAAATTCCTACAACTCAAAAGAAAAGTATAATAAAAGTATAATAAAGTCCTAAAGTTGGAGTGAAATTGGTAGAGTGAGCAGAAGGAACCACTCCTTCAACCTTGACCAGTTCACTTCCTGACTACTACCATTTTGACAAGATTCTGCTAAGGAACTGGAAGATGCTGATCTTCTCATACTATTCACCTCATATCTCTCATATAATCTATATCACCTGATAGTGCTATTTGAATTGGAAGCCAAGGACATTGGGAAAAGTGTGTCCCAGACTTTGGGGAGATATTTCATACCAACTTGTCTTACTGTAAAAGATTTCCTGAAAGTTACTTAAGGCCGGTTGATTAAAATTATTTTTACCTGTATGTTTTGTGGGATTGCACATACATAACCTATATCAAATTGTTTAACCTCTCAGGAAGGAGGAAAGGGAGAGAATTTGAAACTCAAAATTTTAAGAATTGTTCTTACAGGTAATTGTGAAATTGATAAAAAAAAATGTTATTCAAAAATACTTTCAATTTTAATATTCGTAGGGGTGGATGGGAAGCACACCTGAGAGGCTTGAAACCACAATATTAGATACAATATTATTGTAATAGTAAGCAATAATATTGCAACTCCTTACAAATATTTCTAGAATTTTGAGAGACAGAGAGAAAGATGCATGCTAGCTACAGGGCCAGAAACTTATTTTTGAAAGTAGAAATAGGGAAAAATAACATAATTGTCAAAGACAACATAAGCTACTTATTAAATCACAAAACATAAGTTATATAAATAGAGATTGCTAATATATACAAATTTGATCTGGGAAAACATTTACATTTCAATAGATTCTAAGACTGAGAGAAGAACAATCCTTTTAGTGATGGGAAGAGGAGGAATAATGTGAGACTCGTTCCTAGAACACTACTAGCTCATATTTATATGAAAGTTTTCACCCCATAGATGTCAAATATGGGGCAACACTTCTAAAAGTTGCTGAAGCATTTTAAAATGTAATTGGAAAATATTTAACAAAAGCAAAAATACAATAAAACATAAATAATATTACATTTTAAAACTAATATGTGGCTCTCAAGGATCTTTACTATTTTTTTATTTTTTTTGTAAGGCAATGGGGTTAAGTGACTTGCCCAAGGCCACACAGCTAGGTAGCTATTAAGTATCTGAGGCCGATTTGAACTCAGTTACTCCTGACTCCAGGACCGGTGCTCTATTCACTGTGCCATCTAGCCACCCATTTATATACTATTTAATGCCTTCCATGACTACTTGAATTTAAAACCACTGGTTTACATGACATCTTATCTGATCCTCATAATAATCCTATGATATAGATAATAATATTAGCCCTATTTCCCAAAGAGAAAATTGGGAATGAGAGAGTCTAAGTGGCTTGACTAATGTCACAACAGTAAGACTTACCAGTGACAGGATTCAGATCCTGGTGGTCCTGACTAGTTCAAGAACTCTATCCAATTTGCCACACTAATTCTCGAATAATTTCTTAAAGAAACAATCCTTTCCTTCTCTCTTTTTTAAGCATTCATTTTTATTGATAGTTTACTTTTCCAAATTCATGTTATGAAAGTTTTTTTTGCATTCATCCATTTACCTATGCATAGTTCTAAGTTGCAAATTTTCCTTCCACTCTCCCTTCCACCCCACTCCCCCACTTAATGGTGAACAGTCAGGTTAATATTGTATTTACACATTTGTGTTAAGCATGTTTATAGGTTAGCCATTTTTGGTAAGAGAAATTAGGATTAAGGGAAAGAAATAGATGAGAGTTATTTTTTTTTGAAAAAGTGAATGCTGTGTTCTTAAGATTCTGAAAGATTTTTGTTTTGTTTTCTTCCTCTGGATGGGGAGGGGATAACATTGTCCACGGCTGGTCTAATAGGGTTGTCCTAGCTCTCTGAACTTCTGAGAGCAACTGCATCCTTCAGGGTTGATCATCTCACAAAGTTGTTAATATGTATATTGTTATTATATTATTATTGTTATATATTATATTCTATTGTATATTGTTCTCTTGGTTCTTCTCCCAATCATTTTGTTCTCAAGAAAAATCTTTCTTTCAAGAAACAATCCTTCTCACTTTTTTCTGTCCAGAAGAATCCATCTTTTGACACCTTTAAGACATTGGTCAACAGAAGATTCAATTCTCCCTCTCCATCATTTTTTCCTCCTCGTCCAAATTTCCTACAATCTCAGAATCATTTCCGCTCAATTTTTCCCTCTTAAAATTGTCTAAGGATACATTAATTAGTATTATTGCTCTTTAGTCATTTCAATTGTATCTGTTTCTTCATGACTCTATTTGGAGTTTTAGTGACGAAGATACTAGTTTGTCATTTCATAAAGCAACTTGCCAAGGATCATACAGATAGTAAAGGTCTAGGCCATATTTAAATTTAGGTCCTCTTGACTCCAGGTCCTTGCCTCTATCCACTAGGCAACTTTGTTGCCCATTACTGATAGCTTAGTGGAAACAAATGGGAGCAACCTGCAAAGTCATAAAATTCCCGAGAACTTAAGTCATCATTTATTGCTGAACCTTACTGAAATGTGTGTTTAAATCATTATTGATTAGAGAAATGCAGATTAAAACAACTCTGAGATACTACCTCACACCTCTCAGACTGACTAATATGAAAAAAACAGAAAATATTGGATGTTGGTGGGGATGTGGGAAAACTGGGACACAGTGTCCATTTGGTGGAGTTCTGACTTGGTCCAATCATTCTGGAGAGCAATTTAGAACTATACACAAAGGGCTAAAAAATGATGCATATCCTTTGATCCAACAATACCATTGTTAGGTCTATATCCCAAAGACATCAAAAAAGAGCCTATTTGTACAAAAATGTTTGTGGCAGCTATTTTTTGTGATGGCTAAGAATTGGAAATCAAAGGGATGTCCATCAATTGGAGGTTGGTTAAACAAACTGATTGTAATGGAATATTATTATACTATAAGAAATGATAAATAGGATCATTTCAAAAATCTGGAATGATTTATACAAATTGATGAAGTGACCAGATCCTGCAGAACTTTTTACAAAATAATAGCAATATTGCTTGATGAAGAACTGTGACTTAGCTATTCTCAGCAATGCAATGATCTAAAGCAATCCCAATGGACCAATGATAAAATACACTCTGTACCTCCAGAGAAAGAAATGATATTGTCTGAATACAGATTCAAGCATGCAGGTTTTCACTTTCTTTCTTTCTTACATTATTTTGCTTTTATTTGTATCTTTTTGTACAAAATGAAAAATAGGAAATGTTTTATATAATTGCATTTGCATAACCTCTATCTTATTGCTTACTATCTCAGAGAAGGGAAAAGAGTGGATTAGAGGTAAGGATAGAATTTGGAATTCAAAACTTTAAATAAAGATGTTTATTAAAAAAAAAAAGATTGAGGGGGCAACTAGATGATAAAGTGAATAGAGTACCGGCCCTGGAGTCAGGAGGACCTGAGTTCAGATCTAGTCTCAGACACTTTAATAATTATCTATCTGTGTGACCTTGGGCAAGTGACTTAATCCCATTGCCTTGCAAAAACAAAACCAAATTTAAAAATATAAAATAAAGAATAAGAAGAATTTTCACCAACTCATGACAGAAAGATGATGGGCGAATATTCAGAATAAGGAACACTTTTTTAGCATAACGAACTTGGAGTTTAATTTTGCATGACTGATTTTATCAGTATTCTGTAATTCCCTCTTTTTTCAATGGATAGATAAATGAGAGGGAGAAAAAAATGAATGCTTGGTAATTATTAATGTTTTCCTATAATTCTTATCTCTTTTTAGATCATGTTAAAAAGATGATTTGTTAGGTAGAGAAGGGAAGAATATATAGAAAAATAAATATGGTGTGAAAAACAAAATTATCAATAAAAATAAGAAAATTTTTTAAATAAAATAATAAATGAAGATATGACTAAGGCACTTAGGGATGTCCAAACCATATCAAGCATCTACTTAGCCACTCAAACTTCATTTTATCTCCTGGAAAAAAATATTTCTGGAACAGATCAGTAAAGACTTTTCACATAATTTAATTTCATTTTCCTCTTTCTCAGCATCTTGCCAAAGGTATCAAATACACAGAAGTCATAGACATTAGGATGGACAATGTTAGTCTTGACTAGTACTAGTGAGCCATCAATGGGCGCTAAGGATTTAGGGAGGTTAATTTACCTCTCAGAGAGAAATTAAAGACTAGAACAACCATGCTTTATGCCAGAAATCATCCAAAGTCTGGTTTAAGGTGACACCATGTCCTGGCTTCCCAGTTTTGAATATAAATCTACAGAATTCTATTATAGCTCTTAACAAAAAAAGTAAAATGCTCAATCTGGCACATGACAACACTCTCAGACTCATGAATATATATGTAAATATATATATATATATGTATACATATATACTTAACATATTTTATACTGTGTATATACCATGCTCATGTTAAACATAAGTGAAAGTTTTCTATGTCTTATTAGGGTAGAGAAATTAAACACATGTGTTGGGACCTCCTCTAATAGGAGTCCCAAGGCTGTGGGGTTAAACCTTGATTTATCTATTTGTGACTAGATGAAGAATCAAACATTGTAGTGTAGAAACAATGGTAAGGCATAAAAGCTGTGGTGAGTCAAAGTTGTCTAGTGACAAAAAGTCCATTCATAGCAGAGCTTTCTGTCTAGGCCTGTTGGTCCTTGCCTGAACTCAAGAACTGTCAATTCTGTGATTTAGTTGCAGCAGTAATCTTCTGGAGGATAAGTAAAGAGGATTATTGCTATGCCAGGCTCATGGTACAGCTAGATTTCTTGGTCTTAGCACTGGAAAATAAGTTATCTCCTAATACTAGGGGAGGAGTAAAAAGAGCAGGGGGGGTCTTAGATTCTGATAGAATACAAGATGTCCTCACCCACCAAAGTTTAACTTCAACTAACCTGGGGAACTGACTTTAAAAAATAGATCAAGATCATACACTAAAAATTCATACCCTAATACTAGAAGTTTCCAAAATGATGAACCCATTGCCTCATAAATGTGGCATAAAATCCAAAGAGTACACAATCAGTCAATAAGATAGTGAGAAGATGGGTCACTATTTATAATAGCTATTATGGGTCTTCTCTCCAAGGGCATTCTCCTTTACAATCCCTTCAGGCTTCCATTCTCAGCTTTTCTGCTTGTGTATGGACTCCTCAGGACAGTTATAGTCTAACCCCACCCAGGTACCAGAGCTGCAACTAAAATAATTTTAGGGGGAAAATTCATCCTCTTGACTCCCAAATAAATGCCTAAATCATTTTAATTTACCATATTTCTTGGCTAAATCTGTAATGTATAATCTTGGTAACTTCCTTAGCCCATTCTCACTTACTTCTGCATATTCCATCAGTTTTCAAATCTTGTCATTTCTATCTCTACAACAATAGAATCATTCCATTTCCTCTATTCATGCAGTCACCATCCTGGTTCAGTAGTTCATCACTTCTCCATTAAATAATTTAATTATCTCCTAACTGGTTTCTCTGCCCCATCTCTCCCCACTCCCATCCATCCTCCCTACAACTGCCAAGCTTAATTTTCTTATAGATCTGTTTGTTGTCACTCAACTACTCAATAAATTTTGACTATCTATTGACTGAATTCAAATATTATTTCAATTTTATATCCTCTTTTTAATTTCTCTTTTTGTAAGTTTTACAATATACACAATTACTAATAGAGTGGTGCATGTATATAGAAAGTATACATATAATAGTAGGGTGTTCAAACCATTTCACTTTTTGAGGTGTATGGGCAAAAAGTTTGAAGACCACTGTCTTGAGCAATGATTAGCATTGCATTCCTCCTGACCCTCCCATTCCTGAAAATCAGTCCTTTCTCTTCCTCATCTTTGGTAAGATAAAGATTCCTTTACCTTCCTTTATTCTCAGTTCCTATGTTATACTCACAAGTGTCACACCCTAGACTCCCTAGTCCAAGTATTCTCTATCTCCATCACGTTACTTTGTCTAGATGTCTCCTTTCCCCTTCTATCTTGTATAAAGGCTTATCTGCTTACCTGTTAAATTTCTCCTATCCCTATCCAGGAGAATCAAAACCCCTATAAGACTAAGGATTATCAAGTAAAACCAATAGTTACCTATTGATTACTTATTAAGTAATTACTGTATACAAAATACTGTTCTGAGCATTAAGAGCACAAATACAAACTAAAAAAATAGTTCTTGCTTTCATGTAGCTTATACTCTAATTCTATCATTTTTTAATTTCCTTTTTATTCTTAATACATTGCAAAGTACCCAATTAGGACAGTCAATAATAAGATTTTATTGAATAAAGGAATCTAAGAATCCTAATAATAATCATGACCATCCATTCCTCCATCGTGTAGAACTGTCTTTTCTGTATAAGAGAAGCACTCAAGATATAACGCCTGATGATTCCCATTCTTTCTCCCACATAGGAACCTTGAGAACTTTAAGAGTTACCATCTCCCTTGGAAAACTTTGGGTTAAATGAGTATTATTGGATCTCATTTCACTTCTTCTATGAATGAATGAATGAGGAAATGAAAGAATGAATGATAGGTCTCTAGCAAGAGGAACACTAAATGCAATCAATTTGATTTGAGTATTACTCCTATTTTCAAAACACTACATAAATATTTCCATTTATTCTTTCTTAATCCCATGGCCTCTTGACACAAACAAGATATACAAGATATATCTCCTTTTTTCCAATCTGATTTCATGACAATGACCCAAAGTCAGTTATCAAATGTTGTAATAGTTTTTACTAATTCATTCCTGAAATAATATCCTTCCTTCAAGTCTTACTATTTATATCTATGGTCAAACCTCAATTTCTGTTGCAGTTAATGTTCCTAAAAAATGATAAAAAAGTTTAAAAAATGCAAATGTTGATACACCAAGCCCTATGAAAACTAGAAAGCTAGGTGCCCTCAATTACCCAATACTATAATCTTTCATATTTACTTTTCCTAACACAGTAACCATGAAATATCAATTGGTAATATGCAAAACATTTTTCTACTAGTAATTCCCTAAAATTCTAAAATGTTTTGTACTACCATCTTAATCAAAACAATTGATTTCAGACAATATTCACTTTAAATAACATTTGAAATTTACAGTAGTATTTATACCATATAGCAAATAAAATTCTTAAATATTTGAAATCTTAAATCGTAAATATTTGAAATATTTGAATCTTTCCTACTACTGTGTTGGATGGCAATATACTATGTACCATACTTCTGTAAACCTCTCTAACTTGGATATCCTCTGAAAACCAAAGAAGAGGTTTCTGGGACTTTAGTTGCTGCTGTCAGAAGATACCAACACTGGCAAGGTCTCAACATCTCCAACACACTGTCCTTCATGACTGGTAGATGGTGTTGGAGATCCTGAAGGACACACCAGCTTGAAATAATCTACCAAAACCACCTTCTTCATGCAATGTTTGAAATCCTTAATGGTGATAAAGTATGGAAGTTTAACAGAGCCTTGAGACTGCAATGGTTTGACTATCAATGGATAGTCAAAAAATTTATTGAGTAATTGAATGGCAACAAACAGATCTATAAAAAATTTAAGCTTGGCAGTTGCAGGGAGGATGGATGGGAGTGGGGAGAGATGGGGCAGAGAAAGCAGTTAGGACATAATTA
This sequence comes from Macrotis lagotis, assembly GCF_037893015.1. NCBI lineage: Eukaryota > Metazoa > Chordata > Mammalia > Peramelemorphia > Peramelidae > Macrotis > Macrotis lagotis. Next base: position 127,103,730 of record NC_133665.1, read on the forward strand.
CATTATTTAATGGAGAAGTGATGAGCTACTGATGGTTTAGGCAGTCTCCTAGTCACTCTAGCAATATCAATAATGACTGCAGACATTCTAGCACAAAGATTATCTTACACCTTTATTTCTCTTCTCACTGATTTTGTACAAGTCCAAAGCATTTACACTATACTTTAGGGTCATAATTGACAAAAAAAAGAAAACAAGTTTTAAAGGCAATAATGAAAATATGCCTGCATGGGAAAATATTTACTCTACAATATTAAGGTGAACAAGATCAGTAAAGGGCCTAGTAAGATACCAGCTGCTTCACAAACTTGCTTACATCAACTCTGATTTATTTTTCTGTACCACTTTTAGTCTCAAACCTGGTTGCCAAGGCAAAGGTGAAAATGAGGGTACTAATAAAATCATCAAAATTCTTGAAGTTCAAAATTAAATTAGGATGAAGCTTGAGGGTTATTGTATTTATGCACGTGTTCATTCACCCAATAAAATGCAAGCTAATTGAGGCCTGGGACCGTTTTTACTTTTTCTTTGTATCTATGTGATCAATACAGTTAATTCTTTGCACATAATAGGCACCTAATAAATGCCTGTAGAATAACTGCCTCAAAAATCACGTATTTAGAAAATCTCATGCCCAAAACCTTGGTGTTAGAACACCATGGGAATTATGACATATAAAAAAGTTCAAAAGGCACAATTTCTGAATATTAATAATTTTATTAATCCTGTAGCATATCATTACTAAATGGGATCAATGACACTCTCAGCTGTCAAAAACTCTTCAAGGAAAACAATAAACACATATATGCACTTGGAAGAATGGGTATTTCTGGGGATGGCAACTGACTGATTAATTAACAAGTAATGAGAAAGTGAACCTATTCTAATAAGGGACTGGAGAGGTCACTTTAATCATGTCATTTACTTCCAAATAATCTTGAGACTTGGGCACTCTAGAAAAAGGATCTATTTCCCCCTTCCCCCCACCTAGACCTGCCTGAATAGAAACCAATAGGGAAGAATTTCTTTGCAAAATTCTTTAAAAGGTTCTCTAGATCATCACTTATTAGAGAAATACAAATTAAAGCATCTCTGAGGTATCACCTCACACCTTTCAGATTGGCCAATATGACCAGAAAGAACAATATTCAATGTTGGAAGGGATGTGGGAAATCTGGGGCAATAATGCATTATTGGTGCAGCTGTGAACTCATTCAACCATTCTGGAGAGCAATTTGGAAAAAATGTGCATACGCTTTGATCCAGCAATACCACTACTGGGTCTATACCTTGAAGAGATCATGAAAAAGGGTAAAATCATCACCTGTGAGGGGCAGCTAGGTGGTGCAGTGAACAGAGCCCCAGCCCTGGAGTCAGGAGAACCTGAGTTCAAATGTGGCCTCAGATGTTTAATAATTGCCTAGCTGTGTGGCCTCCGGAAAGTCACTTAACCCTTTTGCCTTGCCAAAAAAAACCCTAAACACCCCCCGCACACACCAAGAAGCATCACCTGTACAAAAATATTCATAGCAGCTCTATTAGTGGTAGCAAAAAATTGGAAAGTGAGTGAATGCCAATCAATTGGGAAATAGCTTAACAAATAGTGGTATATGTACATTATGGAATACTATTGTTCTGTTAGAAACCAGGAGAGATGGGAATTCAGGGAAGCCTGGAAGGATTTGCATAAACTGATGCTGAGCGAGAAAAGCAGAACCAGAAGAACACTGTACACCCTAACAGCAACATGGAGTTGATGATCAACCTTAATGGACTTGCTCATTTCATAAGTGCAACAATCAGGGACAATTTGGGGGTTTCTGTGATGGAGAATATCATCTATAACCAGAGAAAGAATTGTGGAACTTGAACAAAGACCAAAGACTATTACCTTTAATTTTTACAAAAAGTTATCATATTATGTGATCTTGCTATCTTATTTTTTTTTCTTTAAGGATATGATTTCTCTCTCAACACATTCAAATTAGATCAATGCATAGCAGGAAACAATAATGACTAACAGATTGCCTTCTGTGGGGGGTTGGGGAAGGAAGCAAGATTTGGGGAAAATTCATAAAATTCAAAAGTAAAAAAGTAAATTTATTTGAAACATTAAAAAAGAATCTCTAGTTGAATGAGGCAAGAGAAAAGATAGATTAGATGGGAGGAAATTTTGGAAAAGGTAAGGGATCTACCTAATAATTTGTATTTAATAATCCTCTCTCTCAGGATTAAAAATAAAAGAAGGATATAGCTTTGATATGAAGCGTCTGACAGTCAAATAGAGCTATGCTACTAATGAGGATATGTAACAATGAATATGGTACATGGCATGAGCTCCCAAAGCAGTCTAAGTTGAGCAGCACTGAATGCTGCAGATTTTTCCCTTTTCCCCCTTAAACATGCCTATTCTCATAAAATTTCTGAAACCTGATGCAACAAGGCTTAAAGTTCTATATAGCTTCAAAAGAAAAAAAGCAAGGTTAATAAATAAGCAACTCATATGACTGGAGAAATATTCCATACTCCTGACTTGGCTATGCCAATATATGAAAAATAATAATATTTCCTGAAGTCATTTATAGATTTAGCACTATGCCAATCAAACTACCAAGGGGATATTTTACAGTGTTGACAAGATAATTACAAAATTCATTTAGAGCAACATAGATCTAGATAGAATATCAAAATAAATAACAGGGAAAAACAGAAATGCAGGGGTAAGATTTCTTGCAGCACCTCCTTTTTAATTGACTAAGTCTAATTCAATAAACTAACAATAAAATGATGATGGTTTATTGTTGTTCGGTCATTACTCATGTTCTACTATTCATGATCCTCAAGGACCATACTGTCTTTTGGATTTTCTTGGAAAAGTTACTGAAGTGGTTTAGCATTTCCTTTTTTTCAGTAGATTAAAATAAACTGAAGTTAAATGACTTATCCAAGGTCATGTCTGAGTCCAAAAGTGATGGCAAAAGTTATTTAATTTAAAAAATTCTCTATAAAAATGTACTCTTTAAGAGAGATCTTAGTGCTTTAAGTGAAATTTGGGAATTTCAGATAATGATTATGAGAAACTGTTGAGTATTAGGTCTCCACAAGATGGCTCATTTGGTGAGAGGATGCTATCATTTAGGATTTCACAGGTAGCTTTCAGAACCATCACAAAGGCAGAGACCCAAAGGCACAAGCATACATGCAGGAATGTAGAAAGATGATAAGAGGAAGGTAATAAAACAACCCTTAAGAGGAAGGTAATAAAACAACCCTGACCAATCATATAACCTGTAGAATTCTTTAAGCCCATCTTGAAAATGCCTATGCTTAAACCAACTCAAACTGGACAGGGAGAAAGATGCTGATCTGTCAGGAGCATGGATGCTTAATAAACTTCATATATATTAATTTATATACCTTCTGTGACATTTAAGTCTCATTAACATAGAATTCTTTATATGACAGGGGGACATAGTAAGGGGTGACATGAGATGGGCAAATTAGGTAGGTTTATAACTTTAAAAGGACCTGAACCAATCTGGGTCCTGAAGGGAGAAGAAAGGCTTTCTAAACATTAAAAAAATGAACCTCTTTTTCTGCTCAGTGTGCCCCCTTCCCTAGGGGGTACACTCATTTCTTGCAAAAAACATATAAATAAATAAATAAATGTTCTCTCACTCCAGACTAAGTTTGACATTAGGAACCAAACACTGCAACTATAAAAAGAGGATTTGGGGGCCACATTTAAAAACAATCAATCAAAGAACTTTTATATTACAGATACTGTGCTAAGGACAATAGATACAAAAAGAGGCAAAATCCCTGCCCTCAAGGAACTTCCAACCTATTGGATACAGTCAATTGAAGCAATCTTGGAGGGTGAGAGACTTTTAAAATTATACCAGTTGGGGAGTTCCCCTCTCCATTTAAATAGACTACCACTCTGATAAATGGTGAGGTTCCAGTTCCTGTTATGGGTCTGAGGAAGATACAAGGCAGGAGGATTTAATAATAACTAAAAAGAACCATTGAATTGCATCCTTGCCTAAGACATTTGAACCTTTTATACTTGGACAACTTGATCTAGATGCTTTTAATGCATCTGGAAAAATCAGGCAAACATAAAGCAGTTTGATTAAAAAAAGTTCTCAACATAAAATTAAGTACTGCTATAAGACTCAGATATTTCAGAACATTAAGTTACACTGAACAAAGAAATAGTTCAAATTGTTTCTCCTGTCCTACATGTGTATTTTAAATGTTTAACACATTATTATCTGTTTAATTAAAAAGTACATGGTTTCCTTGACAATGAGTATCAGATTATGACCAAAGTAGATAAAGTATTCAAGTTTTATACACATCATAATCAGATGATGGTAGTTTCTAAGTCATTAGACTTTGCAGTGACCATCTTTAGCATAGTAAAACTGTATCCTTTTATACTTCACTAATTTGAAAAGCATGATTTGGTCAGGGCCAAGTCGACTGATATATTCATGAAAATGGACAATAATATAACATAAATTACATGTCATAAGTCACATTAAAAGCAACTAAAAGAGCAGGATGTTTTCAAATGGTTCATTTTTAGACAAATAAGATATATTCTTTTCTCTTCTCATCCCTTCTTTCGAAAAACCCTCATCTGATTCTACCTTCTAGCTATCATCCTCTCTTTTGTGACTGTTCTATCTAAAATAGATGCCTCTATTTCCCATTCCCTCATTTTCTTCCTAATTGTTTTCAATCTGATTTCTGACTTCATCATTCAAATGAAAGAAATCTCTCCAAAGTTACTAATGATATATATATTTTTTTTAATTTTCAAATGTAATGATCTTTTCCACCACTCATCCTGTAATTCTCGGCAGTCTTTACCACTGTTGATTATTCTTTTCTCCCTGATACTCTCTTCTCTTTAAATTGTGATAACATTGCTCTCTTCTGGTTCTCTTATTACCTCTGTGACTGCTTCTTATCTCTCCTTTTCTGTATATTCATCTATGATTTATTTACTAACAGTGGAAGAAACCAAGATCATTCACTATATCTCAGAGCAGCAACAATCATCTTGATTTTTGTCATTTGATTACTCTGGAAGAGAGAGACTCATGCCTAGGCACCCTTGTCTGCCTCACTTAAATCCAATTCATACTTAAGTCAAGAAATCACCCTATGATACCATTGATTCAATTTGAAATGAAGGACAAACAACAATTAACATTGGAGGTCTCTCCCAAGGTTCTGGATTTTCTTCTTTGCTCCTCTTATAATTGTGTGTGGTGAATTCATTAGTTTCCATGACTTCAAATTATCTTTGCTAAGTCCATTTCTCTCAAAGACAGCTGGTACTACAGTGGAAAGAGCACTTTGCCTGGAATCAGAAAAGCCAAAATTCAAATTTAGCTTCAAAGCTCTTGCCAGCTGCACACTCCTTGGCAAATCACTTAATGACTGCCTGCCTCAGTTTCCTCAACTACAAAAATGGAGATAATAATGTGAGGATCAAATGAGATAATATTTATAAAGCAGTTATCCAACTCTGTGATCCTGAAGATCATAGCACATCATGTCTCTCCATGAGGTAAAGATAGTGGAACAGTTAGCCATTTCCTTCTCCATTGAACAAAAGCAAGCATAAGTTAAGTGACTTGTCCAGGGTCACCCAGCTAGTAAATGTCTAAGACTAGATTTGAACTCAGGTCTTCTAGACTCCAGACTCAATGTTGTATCCATTGAGTCTCCTACCTGTCACATTGTAGGTATTCAATAAATGATTGTTTCCTTCCTTCTTTCCATCTACTTATTCAGCCCTAATCTCTCTCCTGATGTCCATTTTTAACTGTCTTTTCGACATCTGAAATTGGATGTCTTGTAGAAGTTTTAGACTCAAGATGACTTTTACAAATCTTTTCCCCAACCTCTATACCTTTCCAAACTTCCTTATTACTGTCAAGGATGTCACTATCACCCTAGTCACTTACTCTCTTCAATCTAGTTATCTTCAAATATTTATTCTTTCTCACCAGCACCCCTTAAACAATATGTAATCCTATTACCAAGACCTATGGCTTTAACCTTCATCAATTAACTTGATATTCTTTCTTTTCTCCTCTACAACCACCCCAGTGTGAGCCCCCTACCTCACAGTAGACCTATTGTAATGCCTATGAATTATTCTCTCTACCTTTCAAATCTCTCCCCTTCCAATTCTTATTAATGGCTCTCTTCACTTAGCTGTCAAGATAATCTTCCATGAAACATAGATCTGACCTTATTTCTCTCTCTCTCTCTCTCTCTCTCTCTCACACACACACACGCACACACACAAACACACCCCTGCCACTCCATAAACTCCTGTGAATCCCTATTATAAAATTCTCTGATTAACTTTCAAAGACCTTCATAACATAGGTTTTCCTACCTTTTCAGTCTTCTTATACCTTACACTCTGTGATCCATTCATTTAAGCCTCCTGGCTATGCCTTACCCACCATATTCCCTCTCCCTCTCCAAGCATGGTCACTAGCTGTCCCCCCCTGACATTTTTGCCTTCATTACTCATCTCTGAATTCTAGCTTTCCTGGTTTCCTTTAAGTCCAACCAAAATCTCTCCTTCAGAAAGAAGTCTTTCTAGTCTTTTATAGTGTCTTTCTAGTGATTACCTTCAACTGATTACCTATATAGCATCCTCTAGAATGTCTTCCTATTGATTACCCTCAATTTTCCCTACATATATCTTGTTTGCATATAATTGTTTCCATATTGCCTCGCTCATTAGATTGTGTGCTCCTCGAGAACAAGAACTGGTTGTTTTGGGGTTTGGCTTTAATTTTTTTGGTATCTATATTACTTACATTTTTGGTAACTTTATTACTTATTTTATGTTATATATTATATATAATACTTATTAGATATCTGATTTGCTGGGGTTTAATAAATGCGAGTTGAGTGACTGACTTTAAATTAAAGGCATACTCCTCAGCATCAATTGGTTCATTAAATGCATGGATATAATAATAGAGGGCATGCTGTTCCTTGGTATACTTTAACAGAACTATGATCTCATTGTTTCCTGGACTCACTCTTAGAAGGTAGATAATAAATTCTGTGCTACTCTGTCCTTACATTATGGTATCCATACAAAACTAAGACATGGGAGAGCATGTTAGAGGAAAAAGACCATTGGAATTAGTGTAAGAGGATCTGAGTTTGAATTTGGTATTGAAAAATCATGTCACCATATTTGGCTTCAGATTCCTCATCTAAACTGCATGCTTAGATTAGTTTTAGGACTAAATTTCCAGAACTCCAAGCCAGCAAACAAAAAAATAAAATATGTTTCATAGAAGCAATGATATAAATATTAATATAGTTATCATTAATGTGTATTATTTATAGCATTAATATAATAAATATGTTGAATATTATATAAAAACATGCAATATTCATATCACACTTCCTATGGGGTCTACTTCTAGGTCACAGACAGAGCAGTGGGACCAAATTAGAAATAATCTTGTATATATGCAATGTAATCAATCTAATGATGTTAGACAAGGGTTTTATGACTATACCTAAGGGTCTAGTTATAATGCATTAATTATATATAAAGTAATTTCCATCAAACCCTCCATACACAGTATTTTTCCCCTGATATTGAGAGGGGAGTTGAAGACTTTATCTGTGCAAGTCACCAGACCCTCTAAGCTAAAATCCCATCAGTACAAATCAGACCAAAGTCTTCCTAGTTCTTTTTCTCCTACTTTTTTTCCCATTAGCAAGATCAAATGGGTCTATCTTAAATATATTACAACTATAATCATATTCAAAATTTGCTTGACTCATTTGCCACCATCTCACTCAGAACTTAACATCTTACTTTGAAATCTCATTGTGATAAGAAGACCTATTCATTCATACATTCACATATAGATCCAATGGAACTTATATTACAAAGAAATTAGTCAACTTTCAATTCCCTAAGGGCAGAGAAACATTTCCTAGTAATGTTTAGCTTCTCATCTACTTTATCACGCTAGCTGTTATTACAAAGACAAGCACACTTAAGGGAATTACTCCCCTTTCCACAAAGATTTCTTTGGTCTCCAAGGTAAAGAGTTAAAATGGATTTCTACTCATTTCCAATCATTCCCTACCATTTTGCTGCTTTGGCAGTATACAGACTTAAAATTCTGTCCAAATGAAAGCTGATCAGCTTGTTTTTCATCTTTTCCTAATAGCTATAACCTTTCTCCCCAAAATTAAGAGATATAAATCCAAATGTTCATGCTGCTAATTTGAAACCCCATTACATCCCAAAATGCAAAATATTATCTATACTTCCTTTAAATGTTCCTATCTCCCACAACATTTGGGGTGATTGAGGGACATTACTTTATTGACTATAATTATGTCTATTCAGGTCCACATTTGAAATCTCTTTGACTCTTCAAAATGAAGACAACATAGGAAAACATGTACAAGAAGCACAGTGAGAGGTTGTCACAACAAGAGTTATATTTCTTACTGCAGAATGACCAGTGATTTTATTTAGAGCATACAACTATTAATCAATTTGACTGATTCCTTTAAGCAAGTTCATTAAAGACATCTGCTAGACAATGTTTTGCTGACTTCATTCATTTAAATTCATTAAACATTTCAAAAATAATTATAATTAAAAATAATTATAAACAATTATTTAAATGTATTAAAGATTGAGGTGAATACACAGTTTAAGAAGAAAGATGATAGAAGGATAGAGAGATAGATAGATGAATAGAAAAACCTATATAATATTTCTCAAGTCTACCTCAGATCCACTCAGAATACTGCCATCTTATAGAGGAATCTAGATAATCAACTAAAAACTAGTCTAAACAATAATTTTAGCAGTTGCAGGAAATGAAATAATACTACATAAATCATCAGAATTTCTATAGAATAACAACAAAACTCAACATGAAGAGAGAGAGGAAAAATTCCATTTAAAATAATCAGACAATATACAATTTGTGAAAGTCTACCTGCAAGATAAATAGATTAATTGATTGCAATTATAAAACACTTTTCACATAAGTAAAGACAGATTTAAATGACTGGAAAAATATTCATTGCTAAAGGGTAGGGCAAGTCAATGTAATTACAATGATAATTCTACTTAAAGGAATTTTCTCTTTAGTATTATACCAATCAGACCACCGAAAACATATTTTGTAGACCTAGAAAAAATAATAACAAAATTCATTTGGAAGAATGAATTGGTCAAGAATATAAAGAGAATTAATTTTAAAAACTGTGAAGAAAGGCTATTAGACAAAGTGGTAATCATCAAAACAATCTGGTAGTAGTTAAGAATAAAGTGATATATTTAGAGTAGTCACTAAATACTAAGCAATAAATACCCTTAGGAATCTAGTGTTTGATAAACTCAAATATAAAAGGTTTTGTAGCAAAAAATTATTTGACAAAAATTTCTAGGAAGCTAAAAGACACAATGGTTCTAGCATGGGATTTGCAATAAGAAAGACTCATCTTCCTGAACTCAGATCTGACTTCTCAGACATGTACTAGCTGTGTCTTTGGAAAAGTCACTTGAACTCATTCATCTCAGCTCCTCATCTATAAAAATGAGCTGGAGAAGGAAGTGGCAAACCAGTGCCAAAAACACTACAAAGAGGTCATAAAGAATTTTTCAAGACTGAAATGACTTGAACAATAAGGTGGGAAAAGCAGTTTGATAGAATCCAATATTTCACACTGTTTATCACAATAAAGTCAAAAGGGACAAAGGGTAATATCATTGTTAAAAGTGGGGATCATGGAAAAAATATATTTATTGGATCTATGGATAAAGAAAAAGTTTATTACTAAAGGAGAGATACAGAAGATTGTGGAAAGTAAAGTGGATAATTTTGATTACATTTCATTAATCTTCCATCAGCTCAGCTCAACTCATGTCATCCCTATAAATCCTAAGTCTTGCCTATTCCCAGTTGCTAATTCTCTCTTCCACTTCAAATTACTTAAATTGTTACTTGTTTTTGTTCCTCTTGAAATACTGATAGAACATAAGCTCCCTGAAGGCAAAAACTTATTTTTTTTAAAATTTTATCTTATGTATCTTCTATACCAAACATAGCATATTGTATATAGTGGGTATCTAGTAATTCTCTACTGGATTGTATATTTTTACAAATCTGGTTCATGTTAAACCTGTTCAATTGAATGACCCATTTGCCTCCCTCACATCTGGAATCCACAGTTTACACTTGTCACTTTAATTAACAACATAAAACATCTGCACCATAGGTGCTTGCAAAAGGACTTGAGCGCAAATTGAATGAGATAAAATGCCTGCCTGAAGCTCATTTGAGACATCTGTTATTTGGAAGATACAGTCTAATGGACATGCTAAGTGCCAATTAATTTAGATTCTTCAGGTTTCATCCCTGCATTAAGTAACCGCCAAAACCAAGGTATTAGAACTGAAGTGATTCAGCTCTTCCCATAAATACTTTACCTAAAAAGAATTCAATAAAGGGCGCCTCAGATACCAGAACTAGTTGGTCAAACAAAGCATCTAAACCTTTTGTAAGAATGTGAGTGAAGATAATTTTTAACCAATTAATCCAATATCACTTGTTCATCAATTTCAGAGTTAGAAAGAATCTTAGAGACCTTCTACAAAAACACACACATTTCATGTATGAAGAAAATAAACCTCAAAAAGTAAATTCATTTTCCATTTTAGACCACTTCCTAAACAAGTCTATCTATAGAAGCACCAACTAATTGGTGACCAGATTCAAATAGTAATACATCTATTCTTGAACTTAATATTTCAGGGAAAGGGAGAGCAAAAAGAGATTAAAAATAAAAATCATTCTTGTCTGTAGTTGATTTTAAAATTTTTATCCGAAAGTCAAAATTTTATAACCTTCCATGCTTTCCTCTTTTGTTCTCTTTACCAGAAATCTTTGGGCAGCCAGTTGATACAGGAAGGCTCATCATCCTGAGTTCAAATCTTGTCTTAGACACTTACTAGTTTTGTGATCCTGGGCAAGTCACTTAATCTTGGTTGTCCCAATTTTCTCATGTGTAAAACGAGCTACAGAATAAAATGGTAAAACCATTCCAGTATCTTTGCCAAGAAAATATCAAATGGGATCACAAAAAGTCAAACAAAACTGAAAAACTACTGAATCAGAAAACTTAAAGTGAATGCCAAAAAGGTAATATATTCCATTTTCTGCCTTCTTCTTCAGATGTTCTCTGTTCCATTATCTTTAGATGCCTTATTGGAGATTACATTTTGTTCTTTAAGACCTTGTCAGATAGATCCCTTTGACGTAATAACAACCTTATAGTAATTCAGGGTGAAAGAGAAGATACTGATGGAAGGTGGAAAGCCAAAATCACCAGGTTAGAGCTCCTAGCATGCTCAATTGTCCATTTGAGAATTCTATCCAACCAAAGTTGGTGATGCTATCAAAAAAAAAAGATAGTTAATGAAAGTAAAGTAACCTGAAGGAAGACGAACAATGGAATTTTAAATATAGGATGACTGAGTAAGCAGGACTGTGAAAATAAAATTCAGGCAGAAAAAAAGACTCAGCATGTAGCAGAAGAGCTATTGTCAAAGATCTTGCTTAGAATTATAATCTTTCTGTCCATCCTTTCAACAAACACACGTTAAGTCATCACTGTTTGCTGCAACATGAATTTTATTTGCCCCTAAGATGTTATGCAAAGGAAAATAAGACCAGACTTCTGCCTTTAAAGAGTTTACAATCTGGCAGGAGAAAATAAATACATAACAAAGATTAGCATGGAAATAGATTAAAGTAGGAAAGACAGTATGGTAAAGTGGATAGAGAGCTGGTCTCAGAGTTGGGAAGACATGCTTTTAAGTTCCACTTCTAATACATAGGAAATAGTAAATAAGTCACAATCTCTTGAGTATTCTTTCTAAGATTAGGAGATGAAGAGAAGGCACTAGAAAAAGACAGTCATTTTGCTTTTTTTTATTCTGCATCCTAATCACTAAGTACAATGATATATGAAGTATTTAATATAGTAGGTATTTAATAATATTTTAATGAATGTCAAATGAAAGAAAAGCAGTCCCTGTCCTCAAAGAAGCTTACAGTCTAATAGGGGAATGTAATAAACTTAAAGAAACCTGAAGAGGGTAGCCAACTGTAGAGGGACATGGTGGAAAAGTCAAATAAATAAAGGAACACTGCCGGAGAAATACAACAAGTACAAAATGACCACAACCAGATTGGAAATGAGAAGTCAGTTAGATGTTGATGTTGGAGTGATATGAGCAGGCTACAAAAACCTGCTATGACTCCTGGCCTAAATTCAACCACAATGCCTATAAAGCATGATCTAAATATTTCAAATAAAATGAAGCAAGAATCCTAAAATATATACTTACAAATTAAAAATATCTATAAAATTACTTATTAAATAATTTTTTAAATAGCTCTTCAACTGGATTCATTTTTATATAAATCAACCATCTAATCCTTTATTAAGAACTGAGTTAAAAACTTCGATGCTAAAAGGCGTAATCATTTTTTTTTAATTTTTAATGTCTCAAATATCATCCATCATTGACACTGAGACTCAGTGTTAAGACCTGGAGGTGCATTTTAACTGTAATAGCCAGTACCCATTTATGTAAGTGGCTAGACAACTACTTCCAAAAGAAATTCATAAATGTTATCAATGAGATTGTATTCATTAAATGAGAAATATGTTAGAGAATTTGGAGGAGGGACCTGAGTTACTCTTGGCCAACCCCTTTATTTTATAGGAAAAGAATCTGAGACCCACACAAGTTAAGCAACTTCCTTCATCACAAAGAAAGTTATTGGAAGAGGAAAGACTAGAATCTAAGCCTCCTGTCTTCAAGACTATTGAACTTTCCATTACATCAGCCTACCTCTCATAAGCTTTAATCTTGGAACATTTTTTCACTTATTTTACTTTTTTTGTATTCTCTTTCTATTAAAGAAAAACATATCCTTCTTTTTCACCTAGAATTTGAGACCCTCCAAAATCTGGCACTCCCAGTCTAATTAATATTATTCTTCAAGCATTCCATAGCCCAACCAAACTAAATAATGTTCTTTTTATTAGTAAACTGACCTCAATTGTTAATTCCCATGTCTAATGCCTTCTGACTCTTTCCTTCAAGAAAGGATCCATGGCATTATTTTTATTTCTCTCTCTAAAAGCACAATTTTAATACTATTTTGTGGCCATCCTCTCTTCTGATTATATGTACATTAAAATTATCAACTCAAAGTATAAATTAACTTAATATCCAAGGTCTTGGATATTGGTAGAATTTTCTACTAATCATAACTGCAATAGATGATAAATTCTTAGTTTCAGAAAGATCACTTAGGAATGGAGAGAGACTTAAGACAAGGAGACCAAGCAGAAGGTTATTGCAAATGTACAGGCATGAAATTATGAATACCTGCTCTAATGTGGACATATAGGGGAAGAAAAGTGTATATAGGAGATTTTGTGATTATTTATAATGATAATAATAATATTAATAATAATATTAATAAGTTGTCCTTAGTATTTGAAGAGAACCATGCCAATTAAGTTAATTATGGCATGACTTGCACAATATGTTTATTATAGTAAGGGGCATATTGTGCCCTTCTCATTTACCTTTTCCAGAACTATTTTGCCCTATGACTTGATTTGATAGGAAACAGCACCTTTGATAGTCTGGATGCTATGGAATCCTTGGCCTTTGAGTATGATTTCTCCTCCCATATTAGCAAGGCATAAAAGCAAAGCACTAATATGTGATATCCAGCAACCAAATAGCAGCAATGGTGTATCTAAGCCTTTCTCTACAATTGCCAGTATGAGTTTTCCTATCAGACTTTCAACTATAATCCCCCTGATACCCAAAGGCTTTGGTTTCCTAGAAGCTGCCTAGCTGGTCATGAGAATAATGTTATCAGATCACTAGTCAACATTGTTTATTGTCAGAACTATATAATATCTGATAGTCTTTGAAACTCCAGCTTTCATTCTTAACTAATGAAAATAATTTTTTGGCAAATACTTTCACTGTGATCCATTCAAGAATCATCCCTAGTATCACAATATGAATGACCCAGTTCTGAAAATCAGAAAAATGGAACTAGGGTCCTATTCCATAATTCCTAGCTGAAGTATCCAGATGACACAGGCCTGCTTTGAACACTCTAATTTTAGAATTAGTAAAGTATTGCATATGTGGTATGATTGGGAGAAAGAGTTTGAAAAATTACACTGAAGCTGTCGGTCTGAATGACTGAGAGAATGGGTGGTATGGTTGATTATAATTGAGAAATAGGAAAGATGGAAGAGTTTTTTTTTTTTTGGAGGGGAGATAATGAGGTCTCTTTGAGAAGCTCTCAAATATCCAACTTGAGATGTCCACAAGGCAATCAAGGAATAGAGATGCATTTAGATGGACATGGTAGACATATAGATCTGGGTCAGAAAAGATTATTAAACTCATGAGAGCTATGAATTCCAAAGGACATAGTATAGAAGGAGAAAAGAAAATGGCCCAGGGATGAGACTTGGGGGAAAGGCATTCAGCAAAGAGAACTTATCCTGGGCTGAATCTCGGTTACCTCATCTATAAAGTAAAGACAATAATACCTACAATATGTCCTGTCTTTGTGTTGCTAAAAAGAGAGTGATGATTTAGTGAGAGAGTGCTTGGTGAAGCCCGGGATTCAAATCCCAACTCAGAAATCACTATTTGATCTTGGGCAAGTCACATACTCAGACTACTCATAATTACTGATTTTTTTAAAGTCAGAGGTGTTTGTCAGACACCTGGGGTTTCCATACTGACAAAATCATAGATCCTTTATGCATTTCCATGATAGTTCTTACCTCACAAGATTGTTGGGAGTATGACTCATAAATTTAAAATGCTTTTAATAACTATATTCCCCAAAATCTCTCCTTCAGTTTTATATTAGATATATTCTGCAACCTAATCTTTTTCCACTCCTTTTTTTCTCAATTTTCAGAGCTGTCTTTGTGCTCGTCACTATTGCTTATTTCTTCTCTTGCAAGTCATGCTCTTATATTACTGTCATTAAGACTATATCATCTTTTACTGTGAATAATTGATACAAATCAATGAAAGCCACTGCAGGATAAAATTAGGGTTGTCAAAAAACATGTAGCCATATGTCTATGGTTAATAATTGCCTCCATACATTAACATTCGCCTTGTCTTTCTGTGTGTTTCTAGCTTTTCCAATTTAGCCAAAATCTATTAATCTTCTGTCATATTCTCCATCTTATATGTACATTTTCCATCAATTGTATATTTACTTCATAGGAACAGTTGCCTGTCAAATTCCTATAATTCTGCTTTAATCAAGTTCCTTCTCTGCCAAAAGCTTTTCCCATATGTTCTCATCTCTTATTCCAATCACTATTTGTCTATTAAAAGTCTTAGAAATTTCCAAAACCATAGACATTGATCTAAATTCTTTAATAATGTGGTGTCAGATGAGTTCCAAGTTTCATCTAGTACTTTGACATCTTATATAAAATATCTTTCCTTGTTCTCACTTGCCTTTAGCAACCAAGTCACCTTGACACCTATGAATTATCAGATTATAATTATTCTTATACGTTTTTCAATTAGAGGTACCCAGTAATACTTCAGCTTCATCCTCTTTCTAGTTAAAGATGACAGTTCTATTTTAGGTTTAAAACACTTGGTTTAACGAAGAAAATCAAAGTCAGTCAAAGCACTGAGAAACAGCTCTAAATTCCTAGACAATATCCATTGCCCCGTGGCCAAATACATACCTTTCCTTGCTGACTTGTCTTTTTGAAGTTTTCAATTCATTTCCAGTGATGTTGTTTCATTTAATGTTTAGTCTCTTTGAAAATATCAAGCTTATTTTTATACTTAACGCCTCATTCAACAAGTTCAACTTCCTGAAACATCCATAACATATTTAAACTTTCCCCTCAGGTATAACTTCTAGAAATTCCTTTACATCTTCCACACTAAAGAGATAAAATAGAATCTTACCAGAACATTATTCCCTATAAAGAATAACTTGCCGAAAGGTCAGAGGATCACAGAAGCCTTTAAAACTGGTATCCATAACCCAACTCATTCATTTTACAGATGAATACAATGAAATCTCAAGAGGTTAAGCCACATAGGTACATTGTTTTCTATAAGACATGTGATTTCATTGATACAGAGAACTCCTTATGAGAAAACTCCATCTCAGTGGAGACTAGCAACTATTCTAGAAATGCTTAGTCAATCTTAGAGAGCTAGAATTAACTTGGCATAATGGTTAGAGAACTGGACTGAGAGTAGTTATGAGACAAATGAACCTTAGTAATGCAAATAGTCTCTTTGCCTCTCAGTCTCTTCATCTGAAAGATGAGATGGTTGTATTTAAAAGTTTTTAAATTCCTTTCCATCTCTAAATCCTTGAGATCTAAGTTCAAGTCTAAACATACTGACTTAGTAACCCAGAACAAGCTGTTTAGCTTCTGTGCCTCTGTCAACGTTAACTTATTTGTATTCATGCCTTATATCTCCCAGTGGATTATAATTTCTTTGGAAGCAACTTATGTCCCAACTTATGTCCCAATTGATCTTCAGCAAGTCACTTAACATTACCTAACCTCAATTTTTATAAATTAGGGTTTATAATATTAGTACTTCCATCACAGACTTCTTGAAAGCTCATTGTGTAATTGTTTTATAATCTTTAAGGTGCTAATTAAATATAAGTTGTTATTATTAATGTAACTATCACTTTACATTCCCCCAAGGTTTAACATGATATCTTCTAAGTAAAATAATTTAATTATTGAATTAAAACCATCTGATTGATTCACTGTAAGCCCAAAGAAATTAGTAGAGCTTTAGGCTATGGTTCCAGAAAAAATCATAATATAGAAAGCTGAATGACCTGAAGGATGGACCTTGAATCACACCATTCTCAGTCATTTACAATAAGTGTGACCCAGAGTAAGTCACCAAACTCTGTTTGATTCGGTTTCCTTTGGAAACCTGTAGGAAAAAAAAACAGAAAAAGGAAATGACAAAACATTCCAATATCTTTGTCAGGAAAACCCCACAAAGATCAACATGACTGACAACAGTCATGGCTTAAAAACACCAGTATTACAAATTTTTACCTTCAAAAGTTAATTTTTCTCACAGTGCTAAGGTAGATTCTTTTAATAACTCATTTGTGATTTAATGATTCTCATCTCATTAATATAGTATATCATTTAGCCAAGTAATATAAACTGGGCCAAACAAGGAAAATATTGGCTCCAGTTAACTAGGTATTCAAATTTAGATTGATTTATTACATTCATCCTAACATGAACCAATCTGTGGGTTCCCATTTTCCAGCTATTGGGAATCAGCTTAACCTAGTTAAGTGCCTCTATTTGCCCAATCCAAAAATTGCTAAATTTAAAAACTCCCATCAAGAAGGGAGGTTGGGCATCATTTGCATGCATGATAATGATGGATTCATTTGGCTTTGGAATTAAATTAATTTGACCTGCAAAAATAATTTCTGAAACCTATTTTTCCCTTCAAATTTTTGTGTGCAAATGCTGGTTATCAGCATAAACAGACTTTTATGCCTATCCTTCCATTTCATACACTAATAGCAAGGTTTTCCTATTTCCCATATGGCCAGGAATTAATGACTTTTTTACATGATGAGGTGGAAATATGCTATTTTCCTCTTCAATTTGCATTTTAAGACAATTTATGTTTCTTTGTGAAGCATAAAAAGTTGATAGGGCCAGTTAGAAACATTCATGGATGCAAGAAAGTATCATAAGGAGACATTGCATGGATCTTTTCTCACTTTTTGACCTCTGGAGCAACCTGAAGACCCACAAACATCCCTGTATGGCAGAATAATTTATTTGGAGGCTTAAGGCCAGAAGATATACATTTTCGAAGAGCTAAAACATTACAAATTATTTCAATGAGCTGGACCCATGTGTAGATACCCTGCAGTCCCATTCCTGGCAAATTCATGTGCTTCTTATCACTGAAGAAGAGAATAACATAGGCTGGATGAGATCCTAAGACTCACAGTCCCAATTTAGCATTAAGCACAGTAGAAGGAGGTATGTGGCTGTCTCTCTCTCTCTCTCTCTCTCTCTCTCTCTCTCTCTCTCTCTCTCTGTCTCTCTCTCTGTGTGTGTGTGTGTGTGTGTGTGTGTGTGTGTGTGTGTGTTTATGGAGCATTTGATGGAGTTAAGAGGAAGGAAGAACGTCTTGAAATGAATAAAAATGCAGATTGTTACATCTTCAATTGAGAAGAGTATGTATGAACATGAAAGCTGCTTAATGGAAAATTGCAAATATTCAACTGAATTTCTCATTCCAAATCTCTGAATTTAGTTCTAAGGTGTATGTTTGGGTAAGAAATACTGTTCTCCCCCATCTGCTCCTAATATACACACACACACACACACACACACACACACACACCATAACTACTTTGTTCTATAACCTAGGATCATAGGAAATGTCCCTATTCTCTAAAGAAATGTGAGTTTCAAAAGAGGTGTTGTAACTTGACCCAACATGCTTTTAAAAAAATAATAATAATAAAATGGAAATAAAAGGAAACAGTAGTCAACATTGTCATGAGCTAAAGAAATATTTTAAAATGATGACTATTTAAAAAAAACCTTCAAATTATTTTTTCACTAGAATAATGGAGGAAGAATCCCAAGTGTTAGGAGCTAAAAAAAAGAGTGGTTAATAAGGAAATTGAGTCACTAGATATAGTAAATTTTGAAGAAATTTGTAAATAGGTTAATAAGGAAATAGTCATTAAATATGAGATAACTTTTTTTCTTAGTTTTTACAAGGCAGTGGAGTTAAGTGACCTGCCCAAAGTCACACAGCTAAGTAATTATTATGTGTCTGAGACCAGATTTGAATTCAGATCCTCCTGACTCCAAGGCCTGTACTCTATCCACTGCACCACCGAGCTGCCTCTATAAGATAACTTTTTGAAGGAATTTATAAGTAATGGAAAGAGTTGTCTTGGGCTAGATAGGTTTGCTTAATTGTTTTATGGTAATTTGCTTGTTTTGGAGACTTTTGATTTTCTTTCTCTATATATAAATAGAAACCAATAGTCATGTCCTCATTCTCATTGTAGGAGAGCAGAATATTTAGAGGAATAGTACTGAGTATCAATAAAAATGTCTGTATTTGATTTATAGTCATTTTTTTCTTCAGTGACTGGAGGAGTAATGATATTGTGAATTTTAAGAGAATGGGAAAGGACTCTTAGGAAACTAATGTCAGATGATCTCAATCTTTTCAATGAACTGAAAGGTTAGGTCATCTTCTGTGAATTCATTAGAGAAGGGGTAGTAAAGAGGTACAGTGGATAGAGTGACAAATCTGGAGTCAGGAAAACTTCTTTCTGAGTTCCAGTCACAGACATTGACTATATATGTGATCCCAGGAAAGTCACCTAAGTTTTCACATATATAAAATGAGCTGGAGGAAAATAATGGCAAACCAATCAAGGATATCCCCCCACCCCCACCCCCCAAAAAAGCTCAGATGTAGTCAGGAAGAGTCAGACATGACTGAAAAACAACTGAATGGATATGCAGAGGAGAGAAGAAAGTTTGGAAAATTAACTGAGGGGAATAAAAATAGGAGTTGTAAGGATATATAGATATATTTTCAAGCAGAAGCAAGAGTTATAACTGAGTTTATGAATAGTGAATCCATAATGAATCGAATCAACTCTACTGTGTGATTGTTTTTTCTGTGACAGCCCACAAAACTGAGAGATTTAATTAATGAAGTAACTCAGAGATACCAGTCAGCAGATTGGAAGTAGGGAGGACACAGATTCTAAAAGCTCTTAACCTAGCAGGGACCATCAAGTAGAGGACCAAGGACAGATTTCAGTAGTTCTGTGACTTTGATGGGAAAAAATACATTTTTTTAATTTTCATTAACTTTTTTTTTAGGTTTTTTTTTTTTGCAAGGCAAATAGGGTTAAGTGGCTTGCCCAAGGCCACACAGCTAGGTAATTATTAAGTGTCTGAGACCATATTTGAACCCTGGGTACTCCTGACTCCAGGGTCGGTGCTTTATCCACTGTGCCACCTAGCCTCCCCTAAAAATGTTATTCTGAGGAAAGGTCCATCAACTTCACCATACCACCAAAGCTGCCCAAGAAGAAAGAGGGGCTGAAAGCCACTGAACTGCTAGGATATTGGAGTGACAAATCATGACATCAAGGCTTGATATGAAAGCAGGTGAGCCCAAGTGGCCTTATTGCTCTTCCTCCCATGTGACACCCCCCATCTCCAGACACCATGACTTTGTCCTAGAAACACTACTTTCTCACATCCATCTCCAACCACCCATTTCTGACTTCCTTCAAGACTCAGATCAAATTCTGTCTACTGAGGGAGACCCACTGCCCTTGCCTTCTCTCTAAGATTACCTTCCATTTTACACTTTGGACTTAATTGTTTGCATGTTGTCTCCTCCATTAGAATTAATATGTGATTTAATGTTCATGACATAAATATATTTTTATAAATAAATGCATGTTTATGTACACACATATATGCATGTGTATGTAAATATAAATATTGTGTTTGTGTACACATCTGTATAATCTGCTTTATCTGACTTTATTCCCAGTATAGAATTCTTTCTAATAAAGGAAAAATGATCTGGTGGAAAGAAAGCTTATGAAGTGCCAAAGAAGAAAACAGAAGATCCCCAGCACACATGTATACATACACATAACAGAACTTAGAGGATATGGCAAAAATAAGATCTCAAAGAAACAAGGGCTAATTAAAGGCTCCATTCCACAGGAGAATCTAATTGATATTTATATGCTCAGAAAACAGCATCTGCCACCACTGAACTTGAAAGCTTAAATAAATAATGATTAGCAGCCAGTCACTAAGAAGAAGGCAAAGCATTTAGTTGATGTAGCAAATTAAGAAATGATGATAAATGGAGTCCAAATGGGAGATCCTGACAACTCATTTTTCACAGTTGGATGATGCAGAGTTCTCTTATCAGATTCACTGGGCTCCAAACTGATCTGTGCCTTTTATGTGACTTAACAGTCTTTGGCAAGTCCACTTGTGAAGGACCATTATCAATAAGAAGTCTTCTGGAAAGTCGCTATTTGATCATTAAATTAGTATTAATGGGCTTTCAGAATTCATTAGCACCTCCCTTCTGTGCTCATTATTAGCTTGCTTACTACTTCAGGTTTTTTTGTCTTGTTTTGTTTTTATAATGATGAATGTTTTTATTTACTAGAATGAAATATCCTTGAGGATAAAGCCTCTCTTTTTTCATCACTGTATCCACCAGTGACCATCAGAGTGCCTTGGAGGCAGAAAGACCTAATTCAAATCTTGCCTCAGTCATTATCTAGCCAAATGATGCTGAGAAAGTCTTAACCTCTCAACCTCATTTCTTTGAGATGGAAAATGGGAGTGATTATTACACTTCCTCACAGAATTACTTCAAGGATAAAAGGATGCAATGTTTTCAAAACACATGGTAAACAGAGTGCTTATATATATCAATTATCATTTTGTTGAATAAATTGATTTTAAATACAAATATTTTAAAATATAGTCAAAATTTTTGAATTAACTACTATATGGAAGGGAATAACAATATAATCATCCCTATTTAACATCTGAGGAAAACTAAGGCTCATAGAGATAAAGTAACCCAGTCATTGTTCCGAAGCTAGCAAGTCACAGAGGTGGAATTCAAACCCAGGTCTCCTGACCTCAAATCTGATGTATCCCACACACACACAATACATTGCCTCTCTATTGTAAAACATATTTTTATGTTATGAAAACAATTTCTATTACACAAAAATTCGCATTTCAACATTCCTAATTCATAAGATCTCTGAAATATTTTTACTCAATTTAACAAACTTAATAAAGTCTCCATAACAGTTATCTCTGGGCTCCAGAATTTGAATAAAAAAGAAATCACCAACTGATCAGCGAGCATTTCAATATGTGACTACTATGCACTGGATGATGATGATATTGACACTAACAAAGGACATTTTCTGTCCTTATGAAGCTTATACTTTTTCAAGAAAAAAATCTTCCTTAGAGATGTCAATTGATTCTTTTGACAGGGAACTATTGACCTTTGTGTAGCCTATCCCATAACACTGCAGACTATAGTAACTATATTACAACAAAAGACTGCATAATAGAGTATCAAAGATCTGTGGTCAACAGGTTGAAAGTACCTTCTAACACAGAAGATCCAGGTATCATAGAAAGACGAGGTAACAGATATGTTTGGCTGTTGTGGAACAAATGGAATTGGATCAGAGAGATCAGAGCAGTCCAAAGGGCATAATTTACGATTATATAGACATAAACTATAATACCTTACTTCATTTATCCAATGAGGAATGTTATTTTTGACCTTGGGGAGGAGCAAAAGATGGGTAGGGCTGAGGAAACATGCATTTATTCTCCTATCCTCAAAAGGGGAATTGAGCTACCAATATATCAAAATATGAGCATGTTCCAATTATATATCAGATCTTTGCAGTCTAGAGATACAGTGCTATTTTTCTCTATGTAAGTTTCCCTACAGTAAATACACTGAAATAAGTATTATTTGGACTTTCTATACACTGGGGATACAAAAAAATAAAGATTCTCTACCTCTTTAAAACATATTCTCTCACCCTGGAAAAAGAGTGTGAGGGAAGAGGGAGAGAATAGAGCAGGGGAACAGAATGTATACAGATAAGTAAGAATAATATTTATACAAAATAATATCAGGGGTGGGGGGGAAAGAGTATAGGCTAGCCTCCAGAGCATTTAATCTATATAATTTTTCAAATAAATACTCGGAAATTTGAAGCTAGAATTCATCATCTCACCATTAGCAGAATTTTCTTAATGTGGAAGTTCTGCCTCCTCTTTCAATCCTTCCCTAAAAAAAAAGATGGAAAACAGTAACTACCAAAGGCTAAAATGATCTCTCCTTCCCAAATAGCACATACTATGTGCCAAGCAATATATAAAGTGTTGGAGACAAAACATATGGAAATTTTAGCTACAAGTAAGATGGAAAGGCCCAGAGGTCCTCAAGGTGCAGAGGTATGGCAGATAGTCATACATCTTCTTAAATACCATATTCACTGATAAAATCATATTCATTTTCAATGTTGACGTATTTGACAGTATCAAGGACTTTCTTTGATGACAAAAAATTTCATTTCCAGATCCACAGTAGCCAGGACTAGAGAAGAGAATAGAGAAACAAAACCTGCAGAAGTAGATGTCACAAGGGTTGATTCTCTGAATGATTATTGTAGGGGGATGTTGAAAGTAGCCTTAGTCATCCGTAGCACTATTTCCAGGTGTCTTGGCCTCAGAATCCTGGGCTGCCTCCTTCTTAGGCTGGTGAATCAAATAATCAATCAAGAAGCATTTATTAGGCACCTGTTACTTAGGCATTATATTAGATTCTGGGGATACAGATTAAGAAAAAGTAAACAGGGTGGCTAGGTGGTGCAGTGGATAGAGCACTGGCTTTGGAGTCAGGAGTATCTGAGTTCAAATAGGACCTCAGACACTTAATAATTACCTAGCTGTGTGGCCTTGGGCAAGTTGCTTAATCTCATTTGCCTTGCAAAAACTAAAAAAACAAAAAACACAAAAAAGAAACAAAATAAAAAAGTAAACAGTCCCTGATCTTGAGAACCTTGTAATCCATTAGGGCAGATGAAGAAAAGAAGGACAGAAAAGAAGGAGGGAAGGAACAAAGAAAGAAAGGGAAGAACTAAGCAGGAAGGAAGGGAGGAAGTGAAGAAGGGAGAGAGGGAGGGAAGGAGGGAAGAAGGTTGGTTGAAGAAGCCTATCAAAGCTTAGAGAGGTTCCAAGGGAGGGGCAGATCCACTTTTCAAATGTTGTGGGGGTGTTGGCTACACTGGAGGTTGGAGGTAGACATATAAATAAAGCACCTGCAAAATAATTAAAATGTTAAAAAAAAAAAAGGAGGCTAGAGGGAGAGGAAGCCACTATTTTCTAGCTAGAGGTATCTAGAAACTTTTAATGCAATTATTTGAACAGAAATTTGAAAGGAACAATAAATTCCAAGAGATGGGGAAAAGGGGGATGTTGGTGATATTAGTGGCACTGAAGACATAAGAAACAATCAGTGCATTAGAGATCTAAAGAGTATCTGAGAAAAACAGCTAGCTTAGTTGGACCATGATATACAGGAAGCAGAGGAACAAACAAAAAAGATTGGAAAGGAGGATTTGAGGTAGGTTGTTAAGAGCTTTAAAAGCAATAACAAGGAGTTTATGTTTGAGCTGAAGAGCAAAAAGAATCATTTGATTTTATTGTGTAGGATATGTTCAGATCTGCAATTTAGGAAATATCTCTTTGGCAGTAGTGTGGAAGATCAATTGGAATAGGAAGAGATTTGAACTAGGGAGACTAATTTGAAGGCAATTATAGTAGTCCAAGAAAAGATTGATGGGGTCCTAAATGAGAATGGTGGTTGAGTAAGGAGGATGGAATAACTATGAGGGAAGTTATGGAAGAAGAAATGACAAGGACTGGAAGTTCATTGGCTTTGTGATATGAGTGAGAGTGAGGAACTAAGGAAGGCACTAAGATTGGTTCTATTTTTTAAATTTTATTTTTAATTTGTGTAACAAAACAGCATTTTCTTACATAGCACAGTAAAAAAATAATTGTAAATGAAAGTGCAAATCTATTATATACAACATGGTATGCCTTTTAAACAAATAATAAATTTACTATGTAATTTTTTCTTTTTTCCTTCCCACCTTTGAGATTGTTACAATTAGATACAAATATGTATGCATTGTGTGTATATGTATAAAATAATTTATATATATATATATATATATATACATGTAAAATAATTCTATTCATACTTTATTTTCTGCTCTTTCTCTGGATACAGATAGCATCTTCCTTCATATGTCCTTTGTAATTAATTTGGTATTTATAATAGATAAAATTACTTATTTACTCAAAACGATTCTTAAACAATTTTGTTTTACTATATACAATGTTCTCTTGGTTCTGTTCATTTTGATCTTCATTCAGTCTTTCCCTTTCTAAAACCATTGAGCTTATCATTTCTTATAGCATAGTAGTATTCCATCATAATCATATATCACAACTTGTTCAGTCATTCCCCAGCTGGTGGGCATTCCTGGAATTTCCAGTTCTTTGCTACCATAAAGAGAGTTGTTCACAACATTTTGGGACCCATATGTTGTTTTCCTTTTTCCCTAATCATCTTTGGAAATAGAGAAAATAGTGATATAGTTGAGTCAAAGAGTAAATGTAGTTTAATTACTCCTTGGGAATAATTCCAGAATTCTCCTCAAGTGGTTAGAGCATTTCACAGTTCCACCGACAATGAATTAGTGTCCCAATTTTTCCACATCCTCTCCAAGATTTGTCACTTTCCCCTTCTATCATTTTAACCAATCTGGTTGGTGTAAAATGATATCTCAAGGTTGTTTGAATCTGCAGTTCTCTAATCAATAATAATTGAGAACATTTTATATGATTACAAAGTGTTTTAATTTCTTCTTTGGAAAACTGCCTGTTAATATCCTTTGACCATTTATCAAGTGAGTGCAGGATGACTTACATTATTCTTATTGATTTGATGAAGTCCTCTATATATTTGAGATATGAGACCTTAACCTAAAAAAAGTTCTCAATTTTCTACTTTCCTTATGATCTTGGCTATATTTGCTTTATTTGAACAAAAACTTTGTAATTTGATGCAATCAAAATTATGCATTTTACTCCTAACTGTATTCTCTATCTATTGTTTATTCATCAATTTTTCACCTAGCCATAAGTCTGAGAAGTAATGTTTCACGATCTTCTAGTTTTCTTCTAAAATATCTTTTTATATCTAGGTCATGTATTTATTTTGGTGTTATCTTTGTACACAGTGAGATATTAGTTCATGTCTAGTTACTACCATATTGTTTTCCTGTTTTCCCAGCAATTTTCACCAAATAATTAATTTTTATTCCAAAATCTTTTGTTCATACTTGTCGCAAGTTTATTATGTTTATTTGTTACTATAATTTGTATATCTACTCTATTCCATTGATTTATCTCTCTGTTTCTTAGTGAGTATTTTGGTAATCACTGCCTTATACAATATAGTTTAAGAGCTGATGCTGCTAAACCTCCTTCCTTTCCTAATTTTTTCATTGGTTTCTTTGATATTCTTGACATTTTGTTTTTCCTAATGATTTTGTTATTGTTTTCTAATTAAGTAATTTAAATTAAATATAAATTAGTTTTGGTAAAATTGTTTTTATTATATTGGTCCTATCCATCCATGAACAATAATTCTCCAATTACTTATATATCTGATTTTATTTGTATAAATACATTTATTTGTATAATTTTTTTCTAAATTTTTATATAGCTCTTTGGTTTGTTTTGGCAGGTATACTCCTAGGCATTTTACACTTTCCAGAGTTATTTCAAATGAGACAGTTTTTACTATCTTTCTTGCAGATTTTTGTTTGTGATATATAGGAATATGGTTGATTTATGTGAATTTACTTCCTATCCTTAGTCAAACCTGCAAAACACAATCTATATTCTTTGTCTCTGCTTTTTCTCACTTCTCAACCTTTTATAATTTGACTTCTAATCTTATCATTCTATGAATAAATTACTCTATCCAATTGTCATTTCTCAATTCACATCCTTCCTGACTACACACTCTCTCTTTTAATTTTTGTGGTTTTCTTTTGGTTCACTTCCTACTTGTGACCTTTGTGGTCACACAAAGGATGATAAAAATGATCATACAACTAATACCTCTCCTATTATCTTCCTTTGAAAATTACTGTTATTTAATGGATAAATTGCTGGGTTTGGAATAAAATGAATTCAAATCCTGCCTTTAGCTTTTACTAGCTGTGTAACCTGGAAAAATCATTTAACCTCTCTGATTCAGGATCCTCTTTGGTAAAAGAGAGAGAGAGAGAAAGAGAGAGAGAGAGAGAGAGAGAGAGAGAGAACTAGACTCAATGACCTAAAGAGTTCCATCAAAATCTATTATCATTTGATTTCTGAGCTACCATTCAAAACTTTTCACTATTTAACTTTTCATATAGTTATATCATGTAGTTGCCTATAACTAAGGTCAAGGACTTTTAGAAAGAAAAAAAATCTTTAGGTCAGAAGAGGAATGGGACAATAGGATAGTATACAAGGTTGAAATTCCACTCAGATCACTTAGCTGTTATCAATATTACTCTTTCTCCACTCTTTTAGAAAGAAGTAGTCTTCTTCCCCCTTCTATTTCTTTCCTCACTCAACTTCAGGAAATGATTCATTTTCACAGATTAACTTCTTCCCTTGATTCAACTAACACAAAGACACTTTGAAAAGATAGATGAAAGAAAAGAGAGAGAGAAAAGAAAAATGAAAAAGAGAAAATAAAACTAAGAATTGAGGATCTAAAAGAAAAATGGAAAGTAAAAAAAGCAAATTGAAAAAAGTATAGAAATGAAGAAACTATAGATCAAAGAAATACCTTCATACATAATATATATACATATATTCAATCTAATCATAGATTAGTTGCACAGGTGGTGGTGGTGGGGTTCAACCTAATCCATATCCCTAATTCTATTCTCAGTCCTATTAAAGGAATTTTTTATGAAGGATAGCTTTCCCTTTTAAAAGAAAGCCTATCAATTTTTTGTTCTTTTCATACCTAGAAGAGCTCTTGGTAACCTGACTTTGGAATCAGAGAACATGAATTTACATCCTTCTCTGTTACTCCCTGTGAGATTCTGCATATGTCCCTTAAACTATCCAGTTCTCTTTCCTCATATGTAAAATAAAGGGTAGGATATAGACTAGATGACTTCTAAGATTTTCTTCAGCTCTAACTCCACTACTCTATGATTCTCTTGTGGTCTTCCTGGAGGTCTCTAGGAAACTTACTATGGAAGTTTCACTCTTCTCTGTTCTAACCCATTTCTAAGGCTGGAAAAGTTAGCATGTAATCATTAGTTACTGCTGAAGGCTGTCTCTCCCCTGGCCTTCTCTCCCAAAATTCCCATTAAATTTCTTACATTGATCTTCATTTAGGAGAGACAATATGAAGATAGATAAATGATATAAATATATAGATATCTCAAAATCACAACGAGGAAAGTCATACAGGGAAAGTGATAACAGTGATCCAATTTGACCAAACTCAGAATCATGAAGGAGAGTAAGTGAATAAGGTGATTGGGTAGATAGGAGCCAAAGTGTGAAGGAAATTGATTACAAAAATAAGGCATTAGGAAATAGGAAGCTACCCAAGATTTTGGGTAGGACAGTGGGAGCTATCTGATTGAATGCAAAGAATTGCTAAGGCCATCTCCTACTGTGTAATGTTAAATTTTCAGTGAGAGCATTTAGACCTTGGAAATCAACAAACACTACAAATCAGGACTTGATTTATTGTTTTATCGATTTCTAGAAAACGTTTTACTAACATTTAGAAAATTTATCACTAACAAAGTGATAAAAGAAATGTTAATGATGCAGTTTAAAATCAAAAGTGTATCTTACATTTTAGAGATTTATTGTTCAATTGTTTCAGACATCTCTGACTCTTTGTGACCCCATTTGAGGTTTTCTTGGCAAAGGTACTTACTAGCTTTCTTCTCCAACTCAATTTTTTGTTTTTGTGAGGCAATGGGATTAAGTGACTTGCCCCAAAATCACACAGCTGGGAAAGTATTAAGTGTCCAAGATGAAATTTGAACTCAGGTTCTCCTGATTCCGGGGCTGGTGTTCTATACACTGTGCCACCTAGCTGCCCCCTCTAGCTCATTTTAAATGACTTCCTCAGAGTCACACAAGTAAAAATGATATGTGAGACCAGATACTCAGAAAGATGAATCTTCCTGGCTTCAAGACTGATGCTCTATCTACTCTGCCACCTAGGTGCCCTCATATTTAAAGAGGTCTGGATAAATATTTACTAGCATACCCCTGGATCTATTTATTGAGATTATTTTGACAGTGATGTGAATTATGAGGTAAAAACTAGAAAGGGGAGGCTAGTTAGGAAATGATTATAATCATTCAGGTAAGAAGTAATCAAAATCCATCATTCCTAAAGGAAAGGAAAACATGAATGTGAAACACATTTTGGAGTTAGAAATGACAAATCTTGTCTACATGCTGAACTTATAGGATATTAGGAAGATCCAAAGATGACTCTAAATTTTAGAACTTGGATACAAGATGGTTCCACAAACATATCTGGGGATATTAGGAGAAGGAGCAGATTTATTTAAATATGTGAGACTGAAACTCAGAGGAAAGGTCATGACTAGAATGCAGCTAGTTATTTGCACAGATGTAATAACTGAAGCTATATAAATAGTAGTAGAATCAATTGTTAAGGGAGACAATATAAAGAAGTCTTGTTGTGGAGAATTTCAACCACAACCAGAGGGAAAAAACCATGGAATCTGTATGCATAATATATTCACTTTTTTAAAACTTCTTTTATGTTTTTCCTTCCTTTCTCATGGCTTTTTCCCCCTTTCCCCTTTGTTCTAATTTCTATTTCACAAAATAACTAATATATAATATATATATATTATATATAATATATATATATATATGTTAAACATAAATGCGCATGTACAATTTGTACTAGACTGTTCACCACCTTGGGAATGGGGTAGGAAGAGAGGGTGGTAGAAAGTGTGGAATTCATGAATTTTTAAATTAATAAATTGCATATAATTGGAAAAATAAAAGAAAATTTCAATTTAAAAAAGAGAATTAAAAAGGTCTGGGGACAGCTAGGTAGCGCAGTGGATAGAGCACCAGCCCTGGAGTCAGGAGGACCTGAGTTCAATCTGGCCTCAGACACTTAATAATTGCCTAGCTGTGTGGCCTTGGGCAAGCTACTTAACCCCATTGCCTTAAATAAAAAAAAGAAATTAAATACTAAGGAAAATGAGAATTTCCAAACACATAATACAGCAGAAAAAAGAGGATTGTACATAAAAAGGCCTGGAAGACAGGGACTTGGGGCATAACCACATTTAAGGGACAGAAAGCAAAAGAAACCAGTGAAGGAAACCAAGTAAAGCAGAAAGCTAGGAGGAAGATTAAAGAAGTCATATCATAGAAATCCAAGAAGTTTAATATTCCCTACCTTCCACTAATTTCTAATTTGTTGTCAGAGACTTATGTTGTCATTCAGTCATTTCCCTAGTGTCAAGCTATTCATGGTCCCATTTGGTGTTTTCTTGGCAAAGATATTGGAGTGGTTTGCCATTTCCTTCTCCAGGTCATTTTCCAGATGAGGAACCGAAGTAAACAGGATTAAATGACTTGCCCAAGGTTACATAGTTAGTAAGTATCTAAGGCCAGTTTTGAATTCATGAAAATGAGTCTCCCTGACTTCATGTTCTGTACTATCTGTTTCTCTATTTCTGTCTGTCTCTGAGTTTCTTTCTGTCTCTCTTCTTCCTCTCTATCTCTCTTCTTTCTTTGTCTCGGTCTCTGTCTTTCTCTCTGTCTCTGTCTCTGTCTCTCTGTCTCTCTGTCTCTCTCTCTCTCTCTCTCTCTCTCTCTCTCTCTCTCTGTCTGTCTCTCTTTGTCTCTCCTTCCCCCTCCCTCCCTCCCTCTCCCCCCCCCCCCCCAAACTGATCAGATCTTCTATCCCCATCACAGAATTTTCTTGTCAGTGGGTCAAATTGACTTCTGCAAACAGTCCAAAGCTGTCTGGAGCCAAGTTTGTCAAATCTGTGAGTAATCACACTGTAGGAAACTGGGGTCAAGAAAAGCAATGACAGTCAAAAGTGATATCAGCTTTCTTGTGCAAGTCACGAAGGGATTAATAGAGAAATTCCACCTTCTTCTGACCAAATGAATATCCTCTTTTTTAGAGTTTTTAGAGTTTTTTTAGAGTTCTTCCTGACCCTTTTAAAAAGGATTCATTTGATGATGCCTGTCTTACAGTTCATTGAACACTGTTTCACTGATGATTTTCTTTATTGCTAAATAATTGGGAGATCTGTAAATCTGCATAACTGAAAATTGTATGGTTATAACCTTTGCTAAAGAATGGATTTGGGCAAATGATATTAAACTGTTCCTTGGAACACTTTCTTAATGATGGATATAAATTTGAAATGTATAATATCCCCTCAAAATATGCACAGGGACACTATTTTCAAACAATAGATTACAAAGTCATTTTTCAGTTAAGAGGAAAAAACCATTTTAATGGCATTTAGTGGGCATCATAAAAATCTGAATGGAGCCTGCTTAAGTAACATAGGCACTACTCTGTCTCGATTCTCCATCTCTGCATTTTTCATGAAGTTCACAAAAGGCAAAAATCCATTGATTTAGAAGCAGTGTGTTGGCAAAGATGTTTTTCTCAGATTTATTTCAAATGATGTATACATTTCTTATACCATTTTGACATAAAGGATTTTTCCCTAGTGTCATTTGCTTATAAATGGAGAACTTTTTAGTGAATCATACAAAAAGAATAATATGGTTTTGCAATCAAAGTTTATGGCCTCTTAATGCACAGAAATGTCATCACCGTTGAACTTTTACCGTGAGAATTATTTAGATGTATGCCTCTTGAATTTTATTCAGATATAGAATTTGCATTTAGATTGCTCTCCTAGCAAAAATAACTCTGGAATCCTGTGATTTCTTTTTAATCTTAATGCTGCAACAATCAAAGTGATTGCCTGTGGCTGAAAACCATTTAGCATATCAAGCCACATTTCTGTTATTCCCCAATTCAATCCATAGAAGATTGTTACCTTCCAATATTGTCTTACATGCTTCCCATTCAGATGGCAAATTGAGTAGCTGAGTGAAGGAGGCTCAGGGTTACATTTTGTTTTGGAAAAATTAAGTAAGTTCATAGCACATGCCTATTTTTGATAGCAACATTTAAATTTGTTTCATATGCAATATATCAGTCTCCTTGCTTTTAGTTTTCTTGTCTTTCAGGTACAGATGATGTTTATACCCTCCATTGGCTACTCTTGAGATCAGCAGCAGTCTCAAATTATCCTGTCCCTATTCTTAAGCATTATTGGTTGGCCAATATGAATTTGATAGGAAATTAAAAGCTCAGAGAACAACAGGAATTTTATATCTGCTATGACCTACTTACTGAATTTTGTTTTATATCTCTAGGAAGAAGAAAAACATAATCCTGTTATTCAGGAAAGACAAGAACCAGAACAAAAGGTTCTCCCCATCTTTGTTTTTGTGAGGAGAATGGAGTGAGTGATATCTTGAAGTCAGATTTTATTTAGCTTAGTTGAATTCCTATCAATAGGAATACCTATCTCATCTAATTAAAGGAAGACAAGAAGGATTCTTTTATTATTCCCCCCTAAAATTTATCCCACTGTCTTTCCAAATCCTGAAATTCCTTTGTGACTTAAAAACTAGGAAATCTAGTTTTCATTCCTTTGTGACTTATAAATTAGGAAATCTCTGAGCCCCATAGAAAGGGGCATGTTCTTCTAGGAAAGGTATTGCCAAAGCAAATTGGAATGGTTGTACTTATGAGAGTGCTAAAAACTACTGTATTTTGTCTAAGTCTTATTCTAGATTTCTAATAAAAAAATTGGTTTCTAAGCCTCCAACTTATAGTTATAAATCTGAATGTTGTCTCTGTGTGTGAAATGTCAATCTGTCATGTCAAGCCCATATCCGACATTTAAATGTTGACTTGGCCTAAGTCAATACTACATGGTCAGCTTTGTAGTAGCATCAATAAATTCCTTTATCTGGTTCAACAAAGCAAAAGATAAATCATCTTGGATGAGGAAAGAGCAATCCTATGGTTGTTTGTAAATATACCCTCTCCAGCCTAAGTGGAATTCTTATCAATAGGAATTTGAAGCAAATATTATAACTTATAAGAGGATCATAATGTAAAAATCATATCATCTATACAAAATGTCATTGGTTGCCTAATTCAGTTTTATAATTATTTGTCCTCTCTCTATAAAATACCCCCCAAATTTTGCATCAGGTTAGGTATCTTTAATGATACCATTCACCCATGGATTCAGTAAGTTCCTAGAGAATAAAACTTCATGGATTAAACTAACTTTTTTGTTATTTCATTTTTAGCCTAAGAACATTATGGTTAACGACTTATCCAGGAACAGTGGTGGAAAACTCTGAAGTCTGACTTTATAAATATATCTTGAATGAATTAATAAGCAAAAGAATTAAATCTTACCATTGTATTCTCTACATAGAAAAGTTGTACTAAATGTAAACAAGACTTCTGGGTGAAAAATGTTTAGCAACTTCCCTGTTAACTGTTTTGGGAGACATTAATGTGTAATGCTATAAAACAACTAAAACAATTACAAATTTGTCTTTTCAGTCACTTAAGTTGACCTAGGTAAAGTTCTTGGAGTCATCTAATTAAGAGTTATTTTGAGTCATTTTTATCTCTTATATGCTTTCATGTTCTATTTTCTCACACAGTTATGACTGCAAATTGTTTATCTCTCCTTTTAGATGAAAGAGACAAAAACTTGTTTATCTTGTTGTCTCCTAATCACAGAGTTCAATGAGTGGTAGGCTTTCCTAACTTTTAAAAACGGAATTCTATATATGAGAGATGCTTCATCTTTCTCAAGACATGGTCCTCTTGGAAAGTCTCAGGAAGTCTAGGAACCCCTTCTCAAAAAATGCTTTTAAATACATAAGTACCAAAATAAATATTTAAAATACAAGGAAACCAATTATCAGGATGGGTTTTTTGCATTAATAGACCTCACATTAAGTACTGCTAGTAACAAAATTCTGTTTCATAAAAAATTATGATTTCTATTTTTTACCAGTGCAGACAACTCTTCCAGTAAGTTTAAAATTATTAAGATTTTATTCTATTTCCATTGGCAATTAGCTGCTAAAAATTAAAAATATCCCTTTACAAGTATGACAAAGTAGAATCATTTGCTAAACTCAGTACAAAATATCATGCTTTTCACATGGAGCCCTTGTCAAAATTTTGCAAATCAAGGCTCAGCTATGGCTTCTCCCACAACCACCAGCTGTTGACAACATCTGACAGAAGAGCAATAACAAGCCAACTACCGAGCTGACTAGTACAGAATATCCCCATATCATATGGAAAACCCTGGCAGACTGGCAAGGTTCCTGTGAATCCTTATGTGGAGAAAACTCCTGAGGTAAGTAATTCAGCCCTGCATCTCCTTGATCTGTCGGTGATGCTCCCCGTTGACCTCCACCAATAACAGGTGGCTGCTAACAACAGCTTCATGAAAAATATCTCTCATGAAAAAGATCTCTCACCTTCTCTAAGATTCCTGGGACAGAATGATAATAATAATAGCTAATAAATGTTTGTTCAATGGAAGTGAATTGAAATGTGACTTCTAGGAACATCCTATGTGGCTCACTGGAAGCAAAAACCTTGGGGATACTGGGAAAAGGATAGAAAATACAGCTAATTAGGAGGATGCCTTTCTTTTCTTAGAGGTCAGAACTAACGTGATTCATTCTTCTTGGGCAATGTGATAGATAACATGTGGATCCCACTTATGTAGTAAGTCAGCTCCTGAAAAGTTGAAATTATTTATTTTTGGTAGTGGTAAGAAAGTAAATATACTTTAAGTGTTTTAGGGAAGCTTTTTGTTTAAAGCATCTCCATGGTGAATTCTTTAATCAACTGGTTAATAATTTTATTAGATGAATTGCCAAATGTGATTATCTTTTTAGAGATCTGCATTTTCATATACTGTTATATTTTTCTTAAGTCAAGGTACATCAATATTTAGTGCATATTGCATTTTCAAAAAGCAATAATTGATTATTTTATTTAGAAGCAAAACCTTTTAGTTGAGTTTAGGAAAATAACTCTGATTAGAAAATGGGACAGCCAATGATCACTTCTGTAACGATTCCAATCTAATCCTGAGTTTTGACCTTCATGTCAGAACAACACCAGTTCCACATTTTAAAAACAAAATTATTAAAGTAGTTCAATGGTAAGAGATGAATAAAATGTTCTACATGATGCAAATTAGATATGTATAATAAATAATCATTTGACTTCTGAGACCTAGCTTTCTGAAGGTCAAGTTGAACACTCAATATGATTTTGCAATATTAGTGCCACAGCTACTTTCTTAATTCATCACTTACCTAAGCACTCCAGTTTTTGTAATAGCTGTGCTGAACAAATAATTCACAAATGTCTGAAAGACAGAGAAAGGAAGAGACTATATCAGAGAGAAATAGTATTTTCATGACAAAGATTCAAAACCCTAATAATTCTGATCAAGTGATCAACAAAGAATGGTATATGAATAGAATGGGTTCTTACAATGCCATAAGAAATTGTGAATTTTAAAAATGAAAGAAATTTAAGAAGACATAACTACCCTCACATACAGTTCATCGCCTGACTGTTTTAAATTCCAGTGGCTGGAATTCTCTCTACTCCTGTCTACCTCCTAGCTTTCATGGTTTCTTTCAAGTCTCTGCTAAGCTCATAATAAGCCTTCCTTAATCTTATTCCCTTCTTTGTGAAATTATCTTCCCCCTTCCCCAATTTAACCTGTATTTATCTTGTTAGCACATAGTTGTTTGCTTCTTGTCTCCCCTATTAAATTGCAAACTTTTTAGATCAGAATCAGGCACCTTCTTTTGTATCCCCAGAATTTAGTACAGGGTCTGGATAATAATAGACTTAATACAGAGTGACTGACTTCTGGGAACTAATGAAGGTGAAAGATAACAGAAACATTTAGGTAATGATTTGCACAATGATTCAATATTATAATGAAAAACAACATGAAAGACTTCAGAACCAATGATGTTCTTAACTTGCAATTAATCACTACTGAAGTCCCTTTCTGCTAATAATTACTGCTGTTTCAGTGAGTCTGGAATAGTTAACACAACTTCCTTTTTCAGAATGCTCGGAAATTCTTTTACTAATTCTTTTAATAATAAATTTAAAAAATTTAATAATACAATTTTCCTAGGAATTAAATTCAAATTCACTGAAGTCTAAGTTTTGCTTTAATGAAAATTGGGACATTTAGCCTTCTCTAATGCTATGACAACTCTCCTATCATCTAAGTTGTTAAATTAACTTGTCAGTAATCTGTTAGAAGTGATAGAAGTGATGATTTGTCAAAGATCTAGAAATAAACAAATATGACCCCAATTTTGAAAAGGAGAGAATGGTAGCTTTGAGAAGCTATAAAGGAGTAATCTGGATTTCTTAGAGCTCTGTCTTATAGAATGACATGGTAGGAGAAAAGCTTGAGATTCGATTAAGACATCTATAGCTTAAGTTTTGATCAAGTCATTTAATATCTCTCTTACCCCTCTCTCTCCTCCTCTCTATCAGTTTCCTCTTTTTTTCAATGAGAGACATAAACAGGATAATATTTTGGGTCTTTTACAGTTCTTAAATTTTGAATATTTTAAAAACAATATAGTGGTTACTTAAAGTCAACATTATTAGGCCATTGAGGAAAACCGTCATACCAAATTATTGTATTTTCTTTTTTGAGAATTTCATTAGGACAAGTAAATTCTATAAACAAAATGAATCTTGAGTTACATAAATTCCTTGTTGATGTCTGCCATTAAATCCATAAAGGAATAAAATATTGTGAGTTTTAATAGACTGACAGCAAATAGATTGACAGATGACAGAACTCAAGAATTATGATAAATGAAAGTATCATCTTGAGAAAAGATCTCTAAAGGAATGGTACAGTCAGAGGTAAATTGTTTAAGGGTTTTTATTTTCTTCAAGAGAAGAAAAATATACATATGATGATCTTTTAACCTTAAGCTAAATCACTTATATTGCATCCACCATTTTGCTTTAGTCTAGATAATGAACAAAACAATAAATTGATTCCCGCATTATAATGTGTTTGCTGATTTCCAAGGTTTAAATGCCCACATTTAAAATTTAACAATCTACTTTCATGAGTTCGAGCTCTAATAATGAAACTAATGACAATATCAAATGGGGCATTTAAAAAAAAACACCCAATCCAGAAACTATTATAAACAATATGACTAAGTATATTAAGGATTTAAAAAATGTTTTAAAAGTTCTGAGAGGAAACATATTACCCTCTGGAAAGGATAAAAAAATTCTAGATTATTGTGAATTGTTGTAAAGGGAGCACTTTATAAATCATATGGTGCTATATAAATGTGACTTTAATTGAGAAAGGGGTACATTACATCCTTTCCTCCCTGGGAAATCAGTAGAAGAGAGACAATCCATAAGGTTCAACCATCAGATAACTATAAATGTATACTAATACAAGTATACATTATTATTTAGGCTTACCAGATACACTGGTATAGAATCATGAGTACATGAGGTTTTCCTTCCCTAAGTTGTTTCATTTATAAGGATCCCCTAAGAAACTCGTCAAATCCTACATATAAAGGATTGCTTCAAAGCAAAGGCATTGCATCACTCTGATCAGTTTGGCAGTTTAGAGGAACTTTAGGTTCATACTTTGATACATTCCACCATATAGAACCTCAGAAGTTATCCTATTCTACCTACATCCGAACAGGGATCCCTTCTATGACATCCTTGTTAAAAAACCAAATCAACAATTATTACCCAAGCACTTATAATACGTTAGGCACTATGTTAAATGCTGAAATGCAAAGAAAAGCAAAAAAACAGTCCCTACTTTCAAGAAACAGATTCTGTTGGGAAATATGACATGTATGTGATACAATCAATATTCATATAGTACAAATGAATGATAATCTTAGTGATGTTATACATGTATATCTTCCCTGTATAGTTTCTGGTTATATAGTCATATATAATGGATAGATGATCTGAGTGGTTGCTAAGTGGTACAAAAGTATCCTTGCTGTATTCTTTAAGGTAGCAATACACTAAAATCAGGTAAGCCCCTTGAGCATGAGCACTTTCTCTTCAGTCTCAGAGTTGTACAGTAATTGTGTTGACAAATGAGACCCCACATGTGCTGACCTAGATGGTCTCTAATGCCTTCAGAATCATGTATTTCAGTTCTCAAGGGAACTCAGGTAGAATACCTTGGTCAGAGGCACTCTTAGTAATAAATTTCCTGAACTAAAATGAAGTTGGCTTCACTTTGGGAGTAAACCAAGAAGATGGAACAATTGCATTGAATCCAATTTAGTGACAAATTGAGAGAGAAATTAAATGGAGCTTGTCAAAGTTGAATTAAATTAGTTGGGAAGGATCCCATGTGCTGCAGGAGGAACAAAAGTATCTATCTGTTAAACAGGTTTTTGAAAGCATGTCTTTCAACATAATCATGTTTATCAGAAATAGTAGTTGGGGATTTATTTGGGAAAGTTATAGAACAGGAGAAAAACACTAATACAATGTGATATTCATTTATGCTACATGGAATTATGACCATGAAGGCTGAATGACACAATTTAAATTTCATAAGAAAATATCTTTTTCAAAACTAAAATGATAAATATGATAAGGTTAAAATAATAGAAAATTGTTCTAACTGTAAATAGGAGCTGTTCTCTGAAGGCAATTATCAAACTGCAAATTAAGGGAGTCACAAAAACCTTAGTATAGTTTTATACATTAATAGCCTTGGTGTTTTATTTAATAGCCACAAGACCTTTAAAGAATACAAAGCTGAGATTAAAGAGAACTGGATTCCGCTCTTGATTTTTCGACCAATAAAGTGACAACATTAAGGATTAGACCAGGTAAACTCTGAGTTATTTCCCAACTCTCACATTCTACAAATTGACTTCTAAATATGACAAGTTCAAAATAGCATTTACACATTTATTTATTTATTTTTAATTTATGAAATAAAACAAGTATTTCCATAACATGGTATATTAATAATGAAAAAAGGTTATTGAAAAGTGAAATAGTAAATCCATTATGGACAACCTGCTATTTCTTTTAAATAAATAATAAAGTTATCCTGCAAGGTTTTTTTTTTCCTTTTTTTCTTCCCTACTCCCCCACTCTAGAGATAACTACCATTAGACACAAATGTGTATATATCTCTATGAACATAGAGATAAATAAATAATTTTATGCATATTTCTATTTGCCAGTTACTTCTCTGGATGCTGATAGCATCTTCATATAGCCTTTGCAGTTATTTGAATATTTATAATAGTCAAAATGACTTTTTTCATTCAAGTTATTCTTAAAACAATATTGCTTTTACTCTAAACAATTTTCTCTTGGTTCTGCTCATTTTACTCTTCATTATATCATGCAAGTCAATCTGTTTTTTCTAAAATCATCAAACTCATGATTTTTTATAGTGAAATAGTATTCTATCAGTCACATACCACAATTTGTTCAGTCATTCCCCAGTTGACAGCCAATTCTGCAATTTCAAGTTCTTTGCCACTGCAAAGAAAACTGTGATAAATATTTTAGAATATATAGGATCTTTTCCTTTTTCCCCCCAATCATCTTTGGAAATAGACCTAGTTATGATATTGCTGGGTCAAAAGGCATAGGCAGTTTAATAATTCATTGGGCATAATTTCAGATAGCTCTCCAAAATGGTTAGATCATTTCACAATTTCTCCAACAATGAATTAGTGTTCCAATTTTAATTTTAATACTTTTATTTTAACAGAAGGGAAACTCCCCAACAAATGTCCCTTATGAAAAAACCCTTTACCAACCCTAAAAACAGATCAATTCTGAAATGTTTTACAGAATTCAGAGCTAGAATTTCATTTTTCATATTTAGAGCAAGCCAAAATAAAACAAATCCTAGGACACATGGCAAGAAAGGAGTTCTCAATTCAGGAGTTCACTCAGGACATGAAAATCAAGTAGGAAATCATAATATGTAGCTTCATATATGAAAAGATTATTCTTATTAAGAAGGTATAAAATTGATTGTTTCTATGCTATTTCCAGTCCTATCAGCACCCCTCTAAATTTCATTGCTGTAGGGCAAAACTTCAGTTGTGTTACCCAAAATAAAGCTTGGAGACAAAGAAATATGTCCTTCAATTTGAAAGGGTTACTAACACTGACGATTGACCATGACCAGAAGTTGTTTCTTAATTGTTGACTTTACTTGTTTTACTACAGGTATGTATATTGTCAAGACAACATTTAAATGCTTGACTATGGACATATAATATAGCACCCTCAAGGTAGAAGATAATCGATAGGATTTTTCACATTTATATTGTGTCTTGGTTATCATGATTTATGAGGTTGTTTTATTTTTTTCCAGAAATAAATGACATGTTTATTCACCTAAAGACTCAGAGATGAGGAGAGCTATCTTTGCATTGTGAACAACTGAAATTAAGGTGACAGATTGTTGGCTAAAATGTGCTTGGCTTCAGGGGGAATGGGGAAAATGAGACAGAAGTGCTGAGCCAGGAAGATAAACCTAAGCAATGGACTTGAGGCAGTAAAGAAGGATCTATTTGTGTGCGTTCAATTTAAGAGCCAGGAAGTTTTCTGGACAGGTGATATCTGAAAAACAGAAGACTCGGGCAGGGGAGCTGTCTCAAAAGTCATCTGAAAGAGGGATTCGACTTATTCTGTCTAGCTCTACAAGACAAAGCCAGGACCATTGGAAGGATATTACAAAGGAGACTTTAGGCAGTATCAGGAAAGAAATATATTTTTTTTAAATTGATACAATTTTATTTTCAGTTCTAAATTCTCTCTCCCCATCATCCCATTGAGAAGGCAAAACTATGCTAATTATTACTCATATGACTTCATATAAAACATATATCCACATTAGCCAAGTTCATAAAAGAAAAAGAGAAAAAAATAGACTCTGTGTATATCAGTTCTCTGGAGGCAGTTAGGAGGAGAAGTGGATAGAGCACCTGCCCTGGAGTCAGGAGGACCTGAATTCAAATCCAACCTCAGACACTTGATAAGTAACTAGTTGTCTGACTTTGGGCAAGTTGCTTAACCCCATTGTCTTGCAAACCTCGTTAGAAAAGGGGGAAAGCATTTTTCATCCTGAGTCTTTTTGAAGTATAATAGATCATTTAACTGATCAGAGTTAAAAAGTCTTTCAAAGTTTATCTTTACAAAATTGCTGTTAGAGTGTAAATCATTCTCTTGGTTCTATTCACTTGGTTCACATCAGTTCATAAAAATCTTCCCAAGTTTTTTTCCTAAAATAATCCTGTCAGGGCAGCTAGGTGGAGCAGTGGGTAAAGCACCAGCCCTGAAGTCAGCAGTACCTGGGTTCAAATCCAGTCTCAGACACTTAATAATTACCTAGCTGTGTGGCCTTGGGCAAGCCATTTAACCCTATCTGCCTTGCAAAAAAACCCTAAAAATAAATAAATAAATAAATAAAAGAATCCTGTCTAGCATTCCTTATAGCAAAATAATATGCCATCACATTCCTATACTTATTCATCACATTCCTATACTTATTCATCCATTCTGTAATTGATGGACATCCCTTCAATTTCCAATTCTTTGCCATGACAAATTACTATTATAAATATTTTTCTGCTCATGAGTCCTTTTGCTCTATCTTTGATCTCTTGTAGGATCCAAATCTAGTGGTGATATTGCTGGGTCAAGGGGTATGCATAGTTTTATATTCTTTGGTCATACTTCTAAATTGTTCTCTAGAATGGTTGAACCGGTTCACTACTCCATCAAGAAATACATAGTATACCCATTCTCCCTCATTCCCTCCAATATCTGTTGTTTTCCTTTTCTATTATGTTAATCAATCTGATGAATGTGGCATAGTACCTCAGAGTTGTTTTAATTTTCATTCTCTAATTATTAGAGATTTAGACCATTTTTATATGAACATTAATAGTTTTTATTTCTCTGGATAAAAACATTTTAACAATTAGATCTATTCCAAAATAGAATCATCTATAACAGAATTTAATTGGTTCCTTTCTTGTTGAATGTCTTCAAGGAAAAGTTAGATGTCCAGTGATTGGAAATATTGCAGAGGTGATTTTATTTAGGTACAGATGGAGTTTGATGGCAACTAAGGGTTCCTTATCAGATTTTATGAAATAATGCTAATAATGATAAATAGAATTTATGGAACACTCCAAGGCTTGTAAAGTGATTTACAAATATCTCTAATGTTCATAGAAACCCTGAGAGGTATGTACTATTATCTACAAATGAGAAAACTGAGGTACCAAGAAGATAAGTCATTTGCCCTGAGTCATACAGATAGAAAAGACTGGAGTCAGATTTAACCTCAGGAAATTCTGTCTTCAAATCTACCACTGTGCCACCTACACTTGCTCAGAAAACTGGTTCCTTAACCTGATGACCAAAGGAGACATTTATCAGTAGCCTTGGTAGAGAGAGAAAATTTAGTGGATAGCTAGGATAACCCCACCCAATCATTTCCCAGAGAAAGAAATGATTAATGGTGGATTTTTCTAAGCTATATTACCACACTCAGTTCTTCAAACAGGATAAAACAACAGGTGATATACAAAAATAGTCTCCGCAGACCTTACTAATTCCTAGTAATTCTTTTGTAATCCTCAGGAGTGATGTTTGTGAGAACAGTGCCTGAAGAATCAGAGTTCATGTGTATATTCATGGATCCATAATGCTTCAGACTTGCTACAAAAGTTATACTTTAATTGATTTATGTGATATTTTCACATATCTTTTCCTCCATAGTTCAAAGTTCTTTCCAAGATATAATAATATCCCAATTAATTGATGTACAACCTACTTGAGATGATAGCTTTGCAACTTCATGGAAGTCACTTAATATCTCTGTTCCTTATCTGCCAAATGGAAATTATACCAGTTGACATTTATTAATGCTTAAAGTTTGAGAAATGGTTTACATACATAATTTGATTTGAGTCTTACAGCAATCTTGTTTGTGAGACAGCAGTTATTAGTAATCCATATTTTGTGAGTAAGGAGCATGGATAGAATACTGGAGTCAGAGTTAAGAATTTCTGGGTTCAATTCCCATCTTAACAAAACAATAATTATATGGCAATAGATATCTTCAAAGGAAAATAATATTTTGAGGGAGTTTTATGGCAAAGTGACTAGAGTTTAGAGTTGGAGTCAGAAAGTCCTGAAATCATATCCTGTCTTTAACACTAGCTTTGTGGCAATGGGCAAGTCATGGAATTTGTCTCAGAATTAGTTCCTAATCTATAAAATAGAGATAACAATAATACCCCCATCACAGATCAATTATGAGGTTCAAATGAGTTAACATATTCAAAGAAATTTGCAAAAATTAAAATATTATATAAATATTAAATATTATCATTAGTATGTCATCTTCCTTACAGGATAGTTACACAAGACTAATATAAGTTAATTCAAATAAAGAACTTTATGAACATTAAATTGCTATGTAAATATGAGTTTTTATTATTAAATGACTCACCCATGGTGGTTCACAGCTAACAAGTATCAGAAACATGACTGGAAGCCAGTTTTCTCCTGATTCCAACTTCAGTTTGCTTACTACCCTAATTCACTGATTTGTCCTACTGTTAGGGGATACTATTACAGCAGGTGGAAACCACAGGGAACATTCCTGTTCATAAAAGCAACATATCTTTATTCAGTAGCATCCAATCAGCTGTGCCAATTTTGTTGGATAAGAGGTGAAACTTCACAGTTGTTTTGATATATATTACTCAGTGATTTGGAACAATCTTTCATGTGATTGTTATTGTTAGTAGTTTGTAATTCTTTGATTGAGAATTATTTGCTAATAAATCTTTGTCCATTTATTTAGTGAAGGATATCCCTTGACCTTGTATATTTTTGTTAGTTCTGCGTATCTTGAATATCAGACTTTTTTCATAGATGTGATAAGATAACCTAGTTGAATTGATTTTTATGTAATAAGGATCATTTTTCTTAAATAATAGAATGTCTTCTTTATTTCTCATCATATTTTCCAATAAAGTATAAAAGACTTTTTTAAAAAATGTTTTAAATTCTAAAAAGTTTACATTCAGAAACCAGAAGTTGCTGTGTCTCCTTTTTCCTTATCCTTTTCATAGGAAAGTCTTTTCTCTTTTGCTCTGGAACAGAACACTGACTTTCTTTTTTTAAGCTTAAATTGAATGGATTTTTTTTATTATTTTGAATTTTTTTACAATTTTTCCCCTAATCTTGCCTCCCTAGAACATCGTCTTTCACCAGAAACTTATTTGCTAAGTTGATTCATGTGATATTTTGGTGTCTCTAGTCCCTAAATTCTCTTAAAGAGATTTTAAAAAAATTAAAGAAGGAACTCACAATCCAATTTGAATATGGAAAATAGAAAAAAA
Organism: Macrotis lagotis; assembly: GCF_037893015.1. Classification (NCBI taxonomy): domain Eukaryota; kingdom Metazoa; phylum Chordata; class Mammalia; order Peramelemorphia; family Peramelidae; genus Macrotis; species Macrotis lagotis. Next base: position 127,148,247 of record NC_133665.1, read on the forward strand.
TTGTAGCCCTTCGCAGGATTACAAGATTTCATGACAGAATTCCTAGTGATCCTGAGATAAGAAATTCATCCAAAACATAAAATAGAATCTTAAACCATGAGTTCTTAAGTTAAAAAAAAAAGTTTCAGTCTAACAAGTATAATTACAGGAACAAAAGGTAGTGAAGCAGTTTGAGACAGTTATCCTTCAAATTCCAGTTACCAGTACCAGGCAGGAGATAATTGAATAGTAGGAATGACAGCCTGGGCTATGGAAGAGTCTATGAAATGAGATTCAGATCTTTTAATGAATCAAGCATGATACAAACTTAGTGTGGGAAATGAAGAAAGAAGAGAGAACAATGTTGATTCAAAACTGAATTTGACTGATTAGTGCCTTTTTATTTGCCATAATCAGTTGAGCTTTTCTGTTTCTGTCTAGATGTTTGGTTGTCTGTGACTATCACCACATTTTCAATGTTCTAAGCAATCTTCAAAAACTTATCTTGTGTATCCATTATAAAGATGTCTTCATTGGAGGTAGGTGCTCCAAGGATGAGGAATATTACATATATTTTAAGGTTTGAAAGGTTTTGTGTATTGATCAGCATTGCTAGCTATTTTTCTCTTCCTCTTTTCTTTGAGATTATAACATTCATTCATCAGATTAAGATGGTGGCATGAAGCTTGGAAGATCCTGGAACTTTTACTAAAACAACTTTAAATGGAGCCTCTAAACAGACCCTAACATGATACAGTATGCAAAAAAAGTGATACAAACTCTCTCGATTCAAGATATCATGAAGGTATTTCATTAAAGTTCTATATCATGTGGATAAAAGAGTATAGCCTAATGTAGGCAGGAAACCCGGTAAGTCAGTACCACACACACACACAAACACACACACAAACACACACACACACACACACACACACATATACACACACACACAGTTTGACTATTAGTAAAACCTGACTTCAGATCTGTCTCAACAGGCCAGTAATGAGGGCCCCCAACCCCAGTTAGGAAGCAAAGTTCAAGCCTGGGAATACTAGTACAACAGGCAGGACTGGGTTGGGTTACCCCAATTTAGGAAGCAAACTGTGAAAATATGAAATGTCAGAAAAGAAAGCAAGGAGCCAAGAACAAAAAATTTGGGACTTTGTCCCCTTTTCCCTAGGAGCAGATATCAACTATCAAAATGAGCAAAAACAAAAAAAGAGAAAGCTACTATTCTGATAAAAAAGATAAAAATGCCATTTCAGAAGAGGAAAGCATTGATGACTACATGTAAAGCTGCAAAGAGATTTATGAATTGATCTCAAATCCAAATTCAAAAAAAAAGATTTTAGGTGGTTTTTTTTGCAAGGCAAACAGGGTTAAGTGGCTTGCCCAAGGCCACACAGCTAGGTAATTATTAAGTGTCTGAGACTGGATTTGAACCCAGGTACTCCTGACTCCAGGGCCGGTGCTTTATCCACTGTGCCACCTAGCTGCTCCAAAAAAGATTTTAAAAACCAAAGAAGAGAGGAAGGAGAAAAATGAGAAAAAAGTGAGAGTCATATATAGGATAATTATGAAATATTCACAGAAGAAAACAAACTATTTAAAGGTAAAATTGGTCAAACAGGAAAAAAAAACAACTGATTTAAAATTAAAACTGATCAATTGGAAAAGGAAAAATTATTACTTTAAAGGTAAAATTGACCAACAGGAAAAGAGAAACAACTCATCTAAAAGTAAAAATAACCCACTGGAAAAAGAAAACAACTCATCCAAAAGTAAAATTCATAACTATAAAAAAGAAACACAAAATCTAACTGAAGAAAACAAAAGTCTAAAAATTCAAATTAACAAATGGGAAAGAATGAGTCTATGAGACTTCAAGATTCTATCAAACAAAGCCAAAAGGCTGAAAAAATAGATGAAATTGTAAACCACCTCTTAGGAAAAATGACCAACCTGGAAAATAGATCCAGGAGAGATCATTTAAAATTATTGGTCAACCTAAAATCCACAATCAGAAAAAGAATCTAGACAATATTTTTCAGGAAATAATCATGGAAAATATCATCCTAATAGCCACAACAATATCCACAAGAAGAAAAAATAATCCTTCAAAGAATTCATCTATCATGCTCAGAAAGAGAACTTCAAGGAATGTTGTAGTCAAATTTTATATTCTCACCTAAAGGAGAAAATACTGCAAGTGGACAAAAAAATAAGTAATTTAAATATCGGGGAACTGCAGTTAGGATTATGCAGGATTTGTCAGCTGCAACATAAAAAGATCAGAGGACCTGTAATGTGATATTCCAGAGGGCAAAGGAGCATGAATTGCTACCAAGAATCAAGTACCCCGCAAAACTCAGCATATTTTTTTTCAGGGGAAAAGAGGGATTTTAATTAAATAAAGGACTTTAAAACTTACTTGGGGGTGGCTAGGTGGCACAGTGGATGGAACACTCGCCCTGGAGTCAGGAGTACCTGACTTCAAATCCTGCCTCAGACACTTAATAATTACCTAGCTGTGTGGCCTTGGGCAACCCACTTAACACCATTTGCCTTTCAAAAATCTTTAAAAAACTTACTTGATAAAAAGACCAGAACTGAATAGAAAATTTGATCTTCAAATATAAGACTCAAGGGATCCATAAAAAGATAAATGGAAAGAAAAACAATCAGTACTGCCAAATTGTCTGCATCCTTATACAAGAAGAAATTACTTGCAAACTCTTCGTATTTCTATTGGGAAAGTGGGAGGGCATGCACTTGAACTGAGGTTATGGGTATAAATTGATCATTATATATTCATTCATATGATTCTTGAGAATTATACTTCTATCAAGACAATTGTAAAGAGTATGTTTTGACAGAGGGAACAAGACAGGTATAAAACAATTGGGACATAAATAAAAAAGGATTATACTGGGAGAAGAAGGTAGAGGCACTGGAGGATGATTAACATCAAATGAGGTGGCACAAAGGATTTATTATAATAGAGGGAAAGAAAGAAGAGTGTGAACACAGAGGAAATCTTACTCTCAATAGATTTGACTCAAAGGGGAAATAACATACATTCCTACTTGGATTTAGAAATTTATCCTTCCCTTTAGGGAAGTAGGAGGGAAAAGGAAGAGGGCAGATTGAAGGAAGAAACAGAAGCAAAACATTGCAGAGGTGTGACAATAGAAAAAGAGAAAGAAAAATATAAATGGGGCAAGATGGGAAGGATCAAAATACAGAGTTAGTAATCATAACTGTGAATATGAATGGGATGAACTCTCCCACAAAATAGAAGAACACAGTGCATAAAAACCAAAATCTTACAAAAATTACATTTGAAGCAGAGAGATAAATATAGGGTAAGGGTAAAAGACTAGAGTCTAATATAGTATGCTTTAGATGAAATAAAGAAAGCAGGTGTAGCAATCCTGATCTCAGACAATGCACTTTTCACACAAATAAAATCAAATTTAAATAACTGGGCAAATATCAACTGCTCATGCATAGGCCAAGCTAATATAATAAAATGACGATTCTACATAAGTTAACTGACTTTAGTGCCACACTAATCAAATTTCCAAAACCTTACTTTAACAAGTTAGAAAAATTCTAACTAAATTCCTATGGTTAAACAAAAAGTCAAGAATATCAAGGAATTTAAGGGGAAAAAACTGCAAGAGAAAGTGTCTTTAGCCATAGGACCAGATCTAAAATTATGTTATAAGAATTAATCATCAAAACTGTCTGGTATTGGCTAAGAAATCAAATGGTGGATCAATGGCATAGACTAGGTGCAAAAGAGACAGAAGGAATTGATTATAATAATCTATTGTTTGATAAACCCAAAGAGTCCAGCTTCAGGGATAGAACTCATTCTTCAATTAAAAACTGTTGGGAAAATTGGAAGATAGTATGGCAGAAACTTGGATTACATCAACATCTCATGCCCTATACCAAGATAAGAACAAAATGGGTGCAAGATTTAGAATTATAAAAAACTAGGAAAACAAGTAATAGTTTATCTGTCACATCTCTGGAAAGGGGATTGAGAATAGGATTAAAAACAAACTATATAATTTTGATTACTTTAAATTAAAAAAAAACGTTTGTGCAAAGGTCAAACCAAGATTAAAAGAAATATAGTAAATTTGGAAACAATTTTTACAACTAGTGTTTCTAACAAAGGACTAATTTCTAGAAAACTGAGTCAAATTTATATAAAAGTGTCATTCCCCAAATAACAAATGGTCGAAGGATATTCAAAAGCAATTTGCAGATGAGGAAATCAAAGCTATCCATAGTCAAATGAAAAATTATTCTAAACTATTACTGATTAGAGAAATGCAAATTAAAGTACCACCTCATACCTCTCAGTTTGGCCAATATGACCAGAAAGGACAAAGATCAATGTTGGAAGGAATATGGTAAATTTGGGACACTAATGCATTGTTGGTGGAGCTGTGAACTGATCCAACCTTTCTGGAGAACAATTTGAATTATGTCCAAAGGGCAATAAAAATGTGCACACTCCAGCAATGCCACTATTGGGTCTATACCCTGAAATGATCATGAAAAAGGGTAAAAACATCACTCGTACAAAAATATTCATAGCAGCCCTGTTTGTGGTGGCAAAGAACTGAAAACCAGGGGATGGCCAGCAATTGAGAGATGGCTGAACAAATTGTGGTATATGTGTGTTATGGAGCACTATTATTCTGTTAGAAACCAGGAGGGATAGGATTTCAGAGAAGTGTGGAAAAACTTGTTTGAATTGATGCAGAGTGAGATGATCAGAACCAGAAGACAAAAACATGGAGGTGATGATCAACTTTAATGGATCTGCTCCTTCCATCAGTGCAACAATCAGTGACAATTTTAGGGTATCTGTGACAGAAAATATCATCTGTATCCAGAGAAAGAACTGTGGAGTTTAAACAAGGACCAAGGACCTCCAATTAAAAAAAAGTGATCTAAAGAACCACATAATTTTGCTATCTCTAATATTATATTTTTCCTGAGGGAAATATTTTTTTTTCTCTCAGCACATTCAATTTTTATCAATGTGTAGCATGGAAACAATGTAAAAATTATCAGATTGCCTTTTGTGGGGGCAGGGGGGAGGGAAGGATGAGTGGGGGACAAATTGTAAAATTCAAAACCTCACCAAAAATGATAGCTAGAAACTACTATTGTATATAATTGGAAAACAATTTTTAAAAAATTCCTGGAAAGACTTGCATGAACTAATTCTGAGTGTCATGAGCAGAACAGAAGACTTGTATATATCAACAACAACACTGTTAGATGAGGATGTACAAGTATGTAGTTCCTCCCCGCAGTTCATTTATCAAGGACAATCCTACAGACCTTTTTATGGAAAATACCATCCATATCCAGAGGAAAAAACTATGGAGTAAGAATGCAAAGCAAAGTATACTACAATAACTTTTTGATACTTCTTTTATGGTTTTTCTTTCTTGTTCATTTTCCCCCTTCATCCTAATTCTTCTTTCACAACATGACTAATATGGAAATATCTTAAACACAATTGTACTTGTACAGCTTCTCAAACTACAGCAGATCAAATAACTTATCAGATTGTTTACTGCTCTGGGGACTAGCAGTTGGTAGAAAATTATGGAACTGAAAAGTTTGCAAAAGGATGACTGTCGATAACTATCATTCTATGTAATAAAATAAAATAAAAGTTTTGCTGGAAAAAATACACAAATTGGAAAATAAAATTTTTTTAAATCAACAAATAAAAACATTCTGGGATGTTTGGGGCATGGTTCTTTGCAGGTGAAGAGATATACACAAGCAAATTTGGCCTGCATAAGAACAAAATATATGAGTAAAATATTTTATCAAAAATTACTGCATTGATTTGTCTTAGAATCCAGAATTGAGTTAGTTAAGTGGTACAGTGGATAGAATGCTGGTCCTGGAGTTAGGAAGTCTCACCTTTCTTAGTTTAAATCTGACCTTATTCATTCACTTACTATGTGACCCTGGGCAAGTCACTGAACCCTGTTTTGTTTCAGCTTCCGCATTTGTAAAATCAGATGGAGAAGAAAATGGCAAACTACTTCACTACCTTTCTAAGAAAATCCCAGACAGGGTTATGAAGAGTCAGATGCAACTGAAACAAGTGAACAGTCAAAACAGCTAGAATTGAAATTGGTAGGAGAGTCTTAAAATATTGCTCTTTTCAACTACTTCAATAATAGAATAGTACCAGTACTGAATCAATTCACCTGACATGCATTTTCCAAGGCTGTAGGCTTCTTAGGAGATATAAAAGAAATAGAAACTGAATTTTTTTTCTGAGCAGTTCATGAGATAATTAAAATAGGGAACAATCTATAAGAATCTCCATAGGATGGAGAAATCAAAAAATGTTTCACTGAAGAAATGAGCCTTGTAGCAGAAGAAGTTAATATTGTGGGAAGGGGCCCCCATTCTTGGCAAAAAGAAATGTTGTAAGCAAAAGAACTGATAATACGGTGGGAATGAATTTTGTAAAGGATGGAAAGATGCAGAGAATTCATGAAATTCAATGAGAAAAAATGGATAAATTTGACCCTGAATATGGAGGGTCTTCAATGTTAAGATCACAAAGATTGGTGGTAAAAACCCTTATCATTGCTTACAGTGTGGTAACTATCTCATTAAACTTGAGTGGTGCTAGACCTAAAGGCGAAGTTCTTTTTCTTTCCTTTTTTTTCCCTTTGAATGAAAACAAGTTACCTTTATTATTTAGAGCCTGAAGAGTTAGAAAGAAGATTGTTCTCATAAAATGGTTTAATCTTTTATTAACAGGGTCATATAATCAGATCTTTCTTTTATTTCTACATTTTTGTGATTTACACAGAAATGATTATTCTTATTAAAAACAGTTATCTAAATAATTAAATTTGTCTAAATAATTTAAATGCCTTCTTCCCATCTGCCTATAAATAAATTTAATATCATAGCCTAGGATAAGGGTTAGTAGCATTTTTTTAATTCCATGGACCCTCTTGAGAAGTCTGTGAAATCTATAGACCTTTTCTAAGAATGTTTTAAAATGTATAAAATAAATTGTATAGGATTATAATACTAACCATTTATATAGAAAAATAATTATCAAGATGTTTCTAAAAACAATTCATGTCCCCCAGGTTACAAAATGCTGTTTTGAACCTAAAGCTGAAAGAGAGCCTCTGAGACTTACCTGTAAAATAAGAGGGGCATTTAGATGGCCTTTGAAATTCCTTCTAACTCTAGCTCTATAATCCAATGAGCCTTAACACTTTAAAAAAGACTTTCTTATACGCCCTACACTATCTACTCATTATCCAGTCTCCTTTCGTTATATGTCCAAGTATCTTGAAATAATTTCCTTGAACCAATATTGCTGCTTCTTCAATACCCACTGCCTTTAATTTCTCACAATATGTTTTCTGACCTTACCATTCTATTGAAAATCTCACAGTGCCAGTAAAATTTCCAAATAAAATGACACTTTTCCCCTCTGGTTCACATACCCCATTACTTCTCTGTAATCCCCACCATTATTAGCCACCTCTTTCTTATGTATGCTCTGTCTCCTCATAGCTTCAGAGAAATTATACTCTCTTGGTTTTCCTCCAGCCTCTTGAACTACTTTTAGTCACTTCATTCCATTCCTGACTCCTTAAAGTAGGTGTTCTCTATAGGATTCTTACTATCTTTATTTTCATCCTGTCCCTTGTCATAGTCATTTCTCTCTTCAAAATTCATTTGCTCCTCAAATCTCCCATAGTTCCCTTTTCCATACTCTCTCAGTTGAGATCAATGCCTGACAAAAATGAAGCTATTTGCCAAGAGTTCCTTCTTATCTCCTACTCACCTTATAGCACTTATGCATCTTCTACCACTATATCCTCCTTTGCCCCTTCCTCACATGAAGATATAAACATTTCTCCTCACAAAAAACTAACCACTCTATATGCACAACTGATTATATTCTATTCTGTATTCTCCAGCATATTGACCCTTCTTTCATCTCCTCTCTCATAAATTTTCAATCTCTCTGGTTCAGTGGCTATTTCCCTATTTCCTATAATCAAGTCTTTGTCTTCATCCTTGAAAAATCCTCACTTGTTCTATCTATTCCTAAAAGCTATAGTCCTACTCTCCTATTTTATTATTCTTTTTAAGAAGGCCATCTACAATATAAGCAAACACTTTATTTCTTTTCTTATATCTCTGCAATCTGACTTCCAATCTCAACATTAAAATGAAACTACTCCCTCTAAAGTTATAAATAAGCTTTAAACTGTCAAATCCAATGACTTTATTCTCAATTCATTCTTCTCATTCTCTAAAGACTTTGATGTTGTCAATCACCCTCTTCTCCTTGATTCTCTCTTTTCTCTAGGTTTTTGTACTTCTATTTACACTGTCATTCTTTGATCTGTCTGGTCACTCCTTATCCTGGTTATGCCCACTAGCTACCTGTATACCCCAAGAATTTGTCGTGGTATTCTCACTTTTATTCTCTTTTGCATGGTGTTTTTATGAATTGAATTATCTTTATCCTAATGATTTTCAGGTGTGCATTCCACAATCCTTTTCTTTTCTCTATACCTTTAATCTTATATCTCCAATTGCCTATCAGACATCAATCAATAAATAAATATATTTAAGTTCCTACTATGTGCTAAGCACTATGCTATACTTGAGAAATATAAAATGGGGCCAAAGACATATCTTCAAGGAATCTGCAATAAAATTAAGAAACTACAGTGGATGTTTGTAGAAATCTTTAATTCAACATGTCAAAAAAACCAATTTTCTTTAGGTCCTTAACCTTCTACCCTTCTGAATTTCCTTAATATTTGTATCTGAAACACTTATTTTACTTAATCATAGCAGTTCCTTAGAAAATGATTGTTGACTTGGCAACCAGGTTTTCAGTTATCATCTGAACACTGATAGTTTCAAGTTATATGCCTCACACATGCTGTCTTCCTCATTAGAAGTACCATTTTCTTAATTATGATCTAAATAAAGTCAAGGTCCAATAGTGATGACCTCTACTCCTCAAAAAACTCAGCTATTTATTTATTGTTATATTTGTCTTGCTCTTCAAGGAAGTATATTTTTCTGTTAGCTATTATTTCTAATTGATTTTATAGAACTTTCACTTCATTTTTTCAACTGCTGAAAGGACATTTTCTATATAGATGTATGACCAGCACTTCAAACTTAATAAACCCTAAACAAAACTCATTATTTTTTCTTAATCTTTCCACTTCTATCTTTCCTGCCAATATAACCACCATTCCTCTGTTTACCATATATAAATATAATACCAATCCCAAAGATCATTAGCATGGGATTTTCTTTTTATTGCTGGAAATGAATGCTCTGTCAAGCATGAGGAAAGGGGCAAAGCTGACTTCATTGATTTCAATGTTATCTTTGACTCTTGTCTTTCCTTTTCAATTAAGTTCTGCTCATTCTCCCTCTGTAGTTTAATTCTCATATGAATTTTTATTCTTAACCCTATTGACACTATCCCTTTACATCCACATTAAGATTAAACTTCTTTCTCTTAAAAATCTAGGCTAAGATTAAAGAACTCTTCTGTTTGACACTTCTATTTTTTTTTCTCTTTCCCCAGTTCAACTATCATCTAACTTTTAGTCAAAAATTTAGTTTTACCTCTTTGATTTAGCGCACCTGTCTCTCAGATAGGGAAATATTTCCAGGGCTCTATTTCTTTAACCTCAAAAGGAGTTAAATGATACTGTGATAAAAAAATGACTCCAACTTTTTCCATTGTGCTGTTCTATTAAGTGAAAATACTAACAATCACACTGGCTGGAGAAAAAATAGAATATGATTAGAGTATGATAACAACCATTGCTATACTTCTCATTAGCAATATACTGCAGTATGATTTTTCTAAATCTTCAAAGAATCTCTCATTAATACCATTGAGAGTAAACAAGCTCACCAGTGTGAGTGTGGGAGTATAGAAAGTATGTGAAGACATAACTTTGCCCAACTGATATTTTATTTCATTTTTTCCAATTACATGTTCTGAAAGTTTTTCAACATTCATCCACATGTATATACATATTTATGAGTTACATAATTTCCTTTCACCATCCCTTCCCACCTCACTCCCCACAGCAGTGAACAATCTGGTGAACATTGTACAGAAACATTTCTGTTTAATAGGCTTACAATTAGTCCTGTATGAGGAATTAGGACTAAAAGAAAAGATAGAAAACTGTGAGATAGGAAGGAAATACACAAGAGAAATTTTTCAAAAGTGAGTGTTCATTCAGATTCTGTAGGATGTTGGGGGGGGGGGGTGAAGTTCCTTTATTTTTCTTCCTCTGGATATGTATAGCATTGTCCACAAGAGGTCTCCAAGGGTTGTACTGGTGCTCTGAGCTGCTGAAAGGAGTTGCATCCATCAAAGTAATCAACTCACAATGTTGTTTTTTTACATTGTGTCCATGTTATGCATTAATCAAAATTGAATGTATTGAGAGAGAAAAACATAGACTTGAGGAAGAAATAAAATATTAGAGATAGCAATTTTAAATAGTACATTAGATAATTTTTTTTTTTAATTTGAAGGTAATAATCTTTGGTTTTTGTTTAAACTCCATAGCTCTTAACCTGTATAAAGATGGTATTCTCCATCACAGATACCCTAAAACTGTCCCTGATTATTGTACTAATGGACTGAGCAAGTCTATTGAGGTTGATCATCACCCTCATGTTGCTGTTAGGATGTATAATATTATTCTGGCTCTGCTCATTTTGCTCAGTATCAGTTCATGCAAGTTTTCCCAAGCTTCTCTGAAATCCCATCCCTCCTGATTTCAAATAGAACAATAATAGTGTCCCATAATGTGCATATATATTCCACAATTTATTTAGCCATTCCCTAACTAATGGACATCTCCTCAATTTCCAATTTTTTTTTGCCACCACAGAGTAGCTATGAATATTTTTGTACAGTTAATGTTTTTACCCTTTTTCATGATCTCGTCATAAGGTTACATTTCTGCAAATAAAATATAAATAAAACAAGTATTGTTTTAAAAAGTAAAAAAAAGAAGAGGAGAAAATATATTGAACAGAAATACATTGGCACTATTAAACATTGAAAACACTAGCAAAAAGGACACGGAGTGCTCTAGACCATCAAGGGAAATGAAAGTTGGTTTGAGCTTGTGGACTCTATCCCAATGCCTTAAAATCACATTGTCTTTTCTTATGGCAGTTGTGGCTTTTTCTAAGACTTGCAATAAGGAGATGTGGAAGAAGAAGGTAGATAAAAGATATTTTTAAAATATGATCTAGCGATAAGTGGGAGATTTAAATCTCCCACTTATCGCTAGATCAGTTATCAGTGGCTTTTAGGACAGAGTAGTAAAGTCTTAGGGGGAAAATAAAACACAAAACATTTTTTAAAAATCTAACCATCTCTCATGCAAACCCAATGGAATTAATGTATTTGAATAAAAGGATCTTCCCTGCTTATTCAAAAGGAAAGTGTTGCTAGCCCTAGGGAAATAGTCTTTATACAAATGTTTTGAGAGAACTAGGGATCTTGTAAAGATACTTGCTCATAAAGCATCTTCCTATCATTCTAGAGGGTATCAAAATGTGAATCATACTTAAAGCATTTTTTTAAAGGATTTGTTTTTAAACTTCCAGTATAGTGGGATTTCTACATTAACAAATAACCCCCCAAAATGAACAGATATTAAAATGTTTTCTATGAAGAATATAATTTATTTCTTTTCATTTCACAAACATTTTTGTCTCCCTTTCATCCACCTACTCTCTAAGCAAAAAGAAAACCAAAAACCTTGAAACAAATATGACTAATCAAGCACATTTGGTAACTTGTTACTTTGTAGTGACTCAACCTAGATTCAAAACCATCTTCAGATACTTACTAGGTGTGTGACTGGACAAGTCCCTTAACCTGTATGCCTTAACCCACAGAAGAAGAATGATAAACCACTTCAGTGTCTTTGCTGAGAAAACTGCATGGGCAGCAGTGGAGTGCTATGCTCCATAGGGTCACAAAAAGCAGGACATGACTAAACAGTTAAACTATTGTGTGGTATCCCCTTAATTGACTTGAGATAAAATAGCTTTCTACCTCCTTCATTGCCTAGACTAGGGTCCTACACACAGTAAACATTTAGGAAATGTCTGCTATATTAAGTTTAACAATCATACTTTCCCTAGATCATAGGTGTATATTGGAAAACTACAGATCGATAGAGATAATCTAGGAGCCAATTTCCATTCTCCTTACACACAATGTTAAATATTAGGAAGTTAAGGATCAAAGAGGTAGCAATTTGTCCAAGATTATATACATGTACATGATTTACAGAACAGAAATGTTGTATCAGGTTCTTCTGACTTGAAATGGAGTGATCTTTTCACAACACCAATCTGAATGTTGGGAGATAAAAAAATTTGAAAATAAAATAACAATACTAACAGAAGTACTTTTAAAGGATTTTAAGCTTGGCAAAGGCACTTTTTTTACACTTATAATTTTCATTTTCAATTCATAGCAACTCCATGAGGTAGCAACTGTTATTATCCACATTTTACAGATGATATTCAGAGAGATTATGTGACCACAAGACTTCAAAACCATCTAGAAACTGAGTCAGAATCTAAAACAAAGTCTCATCTAACTCTAAAGACCAGTACCCTCTCCCTTATACTTCACTGCTTTCTTGGACTCATATATTTAAGACTTCATGTAAATATCAGAGAATTTAAAGATGGAAGATATCTTAGAGATGTTTTAGAGTTGCTGTCATTGTTACTATTATTTTCATTTAGTTCTCTCCTTTTTTTCTTATGCAGTTCATAAAGAAATAACCCTAAACCAAACAACTCTCCTGCTATTATTCTGTTTTTAAAGTTCTGTAGACTCATTCATAAATGGATAAATTCATTGTCTGTTGTAATTGAAAGTTTTAGTTGATGAGCTTATAATTTGTATACTCACTGATAGCATTCTCAATACAAATCTAAGAGAAAGCAAAATTATGGGAATGATCTTATTTCTTAAAATTCTTCCATCGAATTTTGATATAATGGGCTAGATTTCTACATTTTTAAAGCTTTTTTGTTTCATATGCTGAAGCTTATAAAGATTTGAAATGTCAATAGCTATTGAAATGTTTATTTATTTTTATGGATTACTGTTAGGCCCTGGTGATTGTGGATAATATTTGTAGTATGAAACCTTTTTGTGTCTATATATGAAAGATTTGAGTTCCTTTCATATGGGTAAAAGGGGAGTATAGCCCAGTGAAAAACCAGTGACAGGCTTTTAGCCATAGTGCAGCTGAGGTCCCAGTGTAGGTCTCCCAGCAGTAAAGGGTCCCCCACTCCAGCTGGAAGAGCAAGACTTGGAGCTCTGGGAAGCTGGTGATGTTTTGGGTTACCCTAGACAAGGAGCAAACCAGAAACACCAGAAATGTCAGGCAGAAAGCCAAGGGGTAGATGAACTGGTCTCAATTCCAAAAGATCTCTTAGAAGACTTCAAAAAGGATTTTAAAAACCAAAGAGAGGGAGAAGAAAAATGCAGAAAAGAAATGAGAGTCAGACAGGAGAATGATGAGAAATTAACTGAAGAAAATAATAATTTTAAAAGTAAAATTGACCAAATAACATTAACCGATTGTAAAAGAAAGCAAAAAAAAACACTAAATGAAGAAAATAAAGCCTTAAAAACTAGAATTGAACAAATGGAAATTAATGACTCTGGGAGACTCCAAGATTCCATCAAACAAGACCAAGAGACTTAAAAAATAGAAGGAAAATATAAAGTATCTCTTAGGAAAAACAATTAGCCTGGAAAATAGGTTCAAGTGAGATAATTTATGAATTATTGTTCTACCAAAAGCCACAATAAAAAATAGATAAAATCTAAAGAAATTATCATGGAAAACTGCACTAATATTCTAGAACAAGAATATAAAACAGTCCTTGAAAGAATCCATCGATCACCCCAAGAAAGAGATACCAAAATAAAAACTTCAAGGAATGTTCTAGCCAAATTTCAGAATTCTCAGTTAAAGGAGAAAATATTACAAGCAATCAAAAAGAAGCAATTTAAATACCAGGGAACCATAGTTAGGATTACTCAGGGCTCATCAGCTTCAACATTAAAAAATCAGAGGGACTGTGATTTGATATTTGGAGGGCAAAGAAGTTTGGGTTACAACCAAGTATCAAATTGCAAAATTCAACATATTCTTTCAAGGGAAAAGATGGATTTTCAACAAAATACAGGACTTTAAAATGTACTTGACAAATAGACCAAAACTGAATAGAAAATTTGATCTTCAAATACAGGACTCAAGAGATGTATAAAATAGTAAATGGAAGTTGGGAGCGAGTGTGGTGGGGGAGTGTTAGTTAACTCTTGAAAATTGCAGTTCTCTTAGGACAATTCAAAGGAAAATATTTAGACAAAGAGCATAGGTATAAATTGACTATGATATGATTAAACATTTTGGTCTTGAGTGATTTTGCTTTACATGATACTTTAGCTCATGAGGACTGTATTTTAGAGGGTAATTGGAAAGAGGGTATGATTTAAATAGATTATAATTTGATGATATTTGTGGTCCTTGAAAATTTTGAATGTGGAACAACTTTTACCAGATTGTTCACTTCCATGTGGAAGGAGAAGGGAAGTGAAGGTGGTAGAAAAATGTGGAAGTCATAAACTTGCAAATGGATGAATGTTAAAAGCTACCTTTGCATGTAATTGAAAAAGTAATAAAATTAAATTCAAAAAAAAGAAAGAAATCATGAGGGCAGGACTTCAGAAGAACCTGGAACTGATACTGCATGAACTGATGTTGAATGAACTGAACAGAAACAGAACATTGTACACAACAGAAACATTGTGTGAAGATCAACTATGATGGACTTGTTCTGGGCAGTGCAATAACCAAAGACAATTCTAAAGTACATCTTATGGAAAATACCATCTCCATCCAGAGAAGGAACTATGAAGTCTGAGTTTAGACCAAAGTTGATTATTTTTCTATTTTTAACTTTCCCTCTCATGACTTTTTTCTTTTTGATTTAATTCTTCTTTCACAACATGATTAATATGGATATATGTTTCACATAGTTACACATGTATAACCGATATCAGATTGCTTTCTACTGGGGGAGGGGCAAGGGAAGGGAAAAAAGGAAGAAAATATGAAACTCAAAATCTTACAAAGATGATTGTTGAAAGTTATCCTTACAAATAAATGGAAGAATCAATAAATAAAATATTTTTATATGAATAGAGGATGCTCTCAGAATAAGAACAAAATATGGAACATGTCCAAACAATTTGAACTTTTTGCTTTTGAATTCCAAAAGTGGAATAGATTGTTTCTGGAGGTAATGGCTTCTCATAACCAAAGAACTTGAAGTGGAAAAAGGATGATTGCTTATACATACATATTGTTCAGACATTATATTGCACTAGATGTCATACTTGAAGTCTCTTCAAGCATTGAGCTTCTGTGATTCTATTTATTTGTGCCTGAGTACCTATAGCTTTATTTGTTTGTTTTTTTGTATAATCTATGTTCCTGGGATAATTTTCAGTTAAAAAATTGCAGATAATCTCAAGGGTCTATTTGTTTGGTTCAGTCAGAAAGAGTAGGAGAGAAACTGAGGATGCAAGGTTTTGTTCTACAGTGAACTAAATAGAAGAGAAAACTTGATTAGAAGGAATACATGATGTCATCTTGAAGAGAGATGGCAATCTGTAGGATTGTAGACAGAAACTAGTTTAGGGTCAAAAAAAATTTTTCTCAGAAGATTCATCCTGGAAAAAATGTATAATCATACTTTTTTGAATAAATTGTAGTTGGAGTAAGAGTACAAGAACTCAATATTCCACATAGGTAGTCAATAGCAGTTTCTTGGCAAAAACAAAGAAAAAAGGTGCCAATAAATTTCTTTATGAACTGAATTCCTGATTTAATTTAGCTATCCAGCATCAGTCTCCAAACTCATGTTATAGGTACATTAAAGAGGTAAGCATTTGCTTAACCTTTTTGTTCAATATTTCACATAGTAGAATAGCTTGTAATCCAGCAGATGGGCCAACAGGCAATTATTCAGAACTAGGATAGTTCCTATAACAGCCTCCTGGTGAATGAATGAGAAATCTAAAATAAGTTATCTTTGGACTAATGATGAAGCAGATTTAGAATAGTTCCCTACCTCCCAAAAATTTAGTAGGATAGGAAGGATTGGGAAGTAAGTATCAAGTAAGGTGAAAAGCATATTAAGATGGAACTGGCACCAACTCCTAATAAGTCAAGACAATAAATTAGCAAACAATTATTAAGCATTTACCATGTTCCAGATCACTGTGCTAAGCTCTGGTAATAAGAATAAAAAAGATAATTCTATGAAAGCTTGACCCTTTCCTGTGGAGTATTCAATGTCCTTATAGAAACATATTGGGAAAGGGATTGGACTCAAAAGCTCAAAGAGACCACCAAAACTTTCAAAAGAAAGTAAACAAATATATAACAGAGAAGCAGTTTACAAAATTTCCTAGAATCATGTGCTTGCAAGGAAGCTTAATCATAAGACTAAATTATATTTTTGCAAGGGAGTCATTGTAAGTATAGTCAGGTCTAACTGGATACTAATAAAGGCTAGGAAAAAGAAAGAAAGGGGAAAAAAGATGATGGGGCAAATATAAATAAGAGTAGGAACAAGGTTTACAATGAAATTTCCATTGCCCAAAGATGGTACCTATATTAATGATGAATTATGCTAGGTCAGAAAACGTTTTATAATATCAGAAAACAAGCAAGTTTCTCAACAAGGGTTAAAGAAAATATGAAGTACAATGTACATGTATTTTAAATCCCTGCAGGGATGAATAAAGTTGTTCTTTGAACATGAACTGATCCACTTTGTTCATTGTTAATAGATCATGGAAAACACTGACACCTCCTTCACAATTGTACACATGGCGTGTTTTGTCTGTTTCCCACCTTATTGATCCATAACCTTGAATATAATGGGCACTTAATAAATATGTTTTGAATAAATGATGCAATGAATGAAAAACAAGGCATCCACTCCAGACTTCTAAGGAAAAAGGAGAACTAACCAATATGGTTAATTTTTATTATATTTTTAAGAATAAATAAACAAAATCTATTAAGTCCCTATCATCTATTAACTTGTGAACTCCTTGAGAGCAGACACTACATTTTGCCTTTCTTTGTATACTCAGAGCTTAGCACAGATTTTAGTACATAGTTAATGCTTAATAAAGATTTATTAACTAATTTTACCATGTTCCAGATCCTATGCTAAGTACTAGGTATTAAAAATATGGAATCAAGTATTCTAGAGCTCAAAGGAAACTTAGATCTTTCTCTGGTCTCTTTATGTGTAATTTCATTGAACAAACACAAGTTAAAATCTAACTTTCTCAATTTATCAGGGTAAAATATAGTTAACATAATCAGTAATATCTGAGAAATTGATAGAGCACTTTTAATTAATGGCAAGATGAGTCATAACTTTGATTTATAGGTAATTGGGCATAATTATTAAATAAACCAAAGAACATGTAATTATTTTATAATTAGGAGAAACTAAATTCTCATTTTGTTTAATTCAATGGGAATATTCTAGCTCATGATGTCTATTTTAATTATACATGATAGGCTTTGTAACATTAAGCAGAAAATTATAATATGGTACATTGGGCAAATTGATTAGCGTTTAAATTAGAAACAAAGAATATTATAGCTCTACCCATTTTTGTAAATATAATGCAGAAGTTTAATAGGAAGCATTAAACTACATATGCAATAAATTCTATACAGAGAGACATAATGTTGGCTTCCAAACTTTAGTTGGGTGTAGGAATTAAGATAGCCAATGAGGGAGACCAAGTGATTCAATGAAATAGAATGAAGAATCACTTCAGGTGATAGAATATTGGGATGTAAGAACTAGAGGGGAAAAATCTGAGATTGTGGAGTTGAGTTGAGAATGCAGGTTTATATTTCTATACCAATGTCTTCTTCCATTACATCTAACCTCTTAAAATTATAAATCCTATCATGTACATCTAAAATCAGTATTGTGAGCACCTGTTGAATCACACAGAATAATAATATGGTTTCTCTTCAGATATTCCTTTGTTTTACTTATTAATAAGGCAGTGTTAGTGTTGAGTCAAAAGACTTAAAGCTATGTAATTAACTGGATATACAATTTTTTTTCTCACTCTGAATCCATATAAAATTAGGATATTTAAGTAGGTTATCTCTAAGGATTCTTCTGTCAATTTACCTATTGTCAGAAAACCTGTCTTAGTTTTCCTCAATACCCATGATAGTCACATCAGCCAATTTCACTTTCTTCATCCATTAAATGAAATGGCTGGACTTCATATTCAAACACTCTTCCAGTTCCAACTGCTGGTTCATTGGCATCCACAAGTAAGAATGCATTAAAATGATATATTTTTTACAAAGGAAATGATTATTTGAGTGTGAAAAATTGGATCTTTTTTTTCTCCTGACATCTCCTGACTTCTGACTCCTGACTTTTTCCTGGCTAAAGAAAAACTATTTTTTTCTATAGACCATAAAATATTATTTTTTCCTTTTGGGAGATGATAATCAAGAGGGAAAAAGTCTTATCTAACTACTCCAACTTTTTCTTCTTTTCTTTCTTAAATTCTAGCTTTTCATAATGTCCCTTTCATATATTCACCTTCAAACTGTCAGATGAATCTCCCTTATTTTGACTAAATACAGCACTAACCTTTTTCATTCTTTTTCAGATAGTTTAACTAAGACAAGTGCTATCCATTGCTGAAAACTTGTTTTTTCAAGATATTTTATACTATTTAGATAAAATTAGATTTTTTAATTACCTGTAGTTGATTTAATAGCTCATGCAAACATGAAGTTCCTGTTATCCCTTCTGTACAAAGCATTCTTACTAGCATAGAGAATGCTGTTAGAAAAAATCCAGAATGAGGATACCCTCAATCCTCTATCAAAATAGATCCTAGCCCATTTTCTGTATCCTGAGACTCATAGAGGTTAAGTGACTTGGTCACTTGCTCAGTCACAAAGCTAGTTATTGTCTGAACTGAGTTTTATGAGAAATAGAAAATCCAACAGTTTCTAGTCAATTCATAATCAATTTATTAATTAGACTAGTGAATAATCAATAAATTGATTGTCAGTGACTTTGCACAGTAAGCAGACACTGAATGATTTAAATACTTTTGGAAGGGTGGGAGTGTGTAATAAATGAAAATCAATCACGACTAGTGAGCTATTAATGAGGAGGTAAGCTAAAAGTCTTCAGCTTCTTCTGAGAAGGTGACTTGATCATAAGATTCAACTACCTCCGCCAATCTGAACAGAGGAATCTATCTCCACTCAGACCACTCTAATTGGTTTTCTTCTTTATGAATTGGGCCATTATAAACTCCACCAGAGGGGTCCAAGGTTATGAACTCACTACTTTGGAGTAGGAATTCATCCAGATTCCAAACTGAAGTAAGGGCTCCTATTGGATGAATCCTTCCCAAGATTTCATGGTCCCCAAGGATTAGGGGTAATCTCCTCTATCAGTCATATCCTTTAGAGATTGACTAACTCACCTACATGGACTGGTTCCTGAATGATGAAATAAAAGCCTGGATCCTAATAGGTTATAAGTATAATAGAAAATAATCATTTCTCAGTTTTAAAACTAATGTTCTATGGATCCAAGGGCAGTACTCTCTTCACACCACTCCTCATTACTTCTGTCATTAAATAATAGAAGTAAAATAAAATTTTTAAGTGCATCTCTGCATAGAGACATTAAATCAAATATTCAAATGAAAACTTGTAGAGGGAGCATATATCTATATAATTACAAAATTTTCAAAAGTCAAATGTTCTGTCTTGGAATTGATCTTTTCTACTAAATAAAAGCTATTAATTCTATTAATCTACTTCTCAATAAAGCTAGGTTTTTCAACTCAAGTACTGAATTGAGACACAATAATTGGAATGAATAGGAGAGAGTGATTTTCAGCAGAGCATTTACATAAAAGTCAGAGGACCTTGTTCAAATCCTGCCTTAGGGACTTATTAGTCTATGACCTTGGGTAAATCACTTAACCTATCTAGGGATTAGTGATTATCAAGCTTGGATAGTTATTAGTTCATTTCCTCATCATCGCTCATTTACACTACTATAAGAGCCCTTAAAATGGTTTTCTTCTCTAATTCATCTTTCACACACTGTAAATCATTAAGGTAGCACATTAGGAGAACTGAATCTGGAATCAGAAAGACCTTTTTCACATCTGGCCCCACACAGCTGTATGACTGGACAAATCACTTTCTTCTGTTTCCTCAACTGTAAAATGAGGGTAATAATAATACTAATAATAGCACCTACTTTCCTAATCTGTTGTGAGATCAAAAGAGAATAATTAGCACAATTCCCACATATAGTAAGTACGACAAAAATGCTTACCCTGCCCCCAAATGTCAGAATGTCCTAAATCTCATTTCCTTCAAAACTCAAAGAAATATTTACTGCACTAAACTTTTCCTCATTCTATCTCCTTCCCTGCCAGTGTTTTTCCTGACAAATTTTACCTTATCAATCTTTTGGTTGAGTTTTGAAAAGTGTATTTACATGTACCCTCCTCCTCAAAATTTTATGTTATATTTATTTCATATACTTATTTTATTTCTGAGTTTTGTTTTCTTACTAGAACGTAAGCTTCTTAAAGGCAGGCACTAATTTATATTTTTGCTTTTTGTAGCCTAGTATTTGGAACATAGCAGACATTTATTTGACATAGCAGTAAAACTTAGAGTTTGCTTGTTTGTTTGTTTGCTTTTCCCATCATAAAACTGCTGACCTTCACAAGAAATTACAGGAACAACCTAATGTTGACATTCACATTGTGAGAATTTGTCAATTAATACCAGCCACCATCCAATCATACAATAATCCTTGGATGATAATACCACAAAGTGAGGGAAAATTTACAGTCAGATATTTTTAGTTATAGCAATTTGTCTGAATTTTCGATTTTAGTCATAATATGACCATATTATTCAACATTTTTTGCTATCTCTACCATGCCTCCTGATGTAACTTTGCATTAAAGCTACTAAATAATTAAACAGATCTTGATTTCATTTTCACCAATAATAACTACAAAGGAAACATTTATATCATGCTTTAAGATCTACAAAGATAAATATTATCTAATTATATCTTCACAACAAACCTAAACATAAATGCTTCTATTATGACTGACTTACAGATGAAGAAACTGAGACTGTGAGATTAAGTGATTTACTTTAGTCACATGGCTAATACTCTAAGGTAGGATTTGAAATCAGGTCTTCCTGTCTTCAGATCTTATGTTCTCTTCAATAAACCATCAAGATGCTTTGCATTTCAGTTACTTTCTTTAAAGTCTTCTTGCAAATATTTTTCTTGAACACTGAAATACAAAATGACCATGAAATAAAGTTTCCTTTTACCTTTTTGATGAATATTAAAATATACTTTCTGTGGTTGTTGCTTAGTAGTTTTCAGTCATGTCTAACTCTTCATGACCCCATTTGTGGTTTTCTTGGAAGAGATAAAGCAGTGGCTTGCCATTTCCTATTCTAACTCATTTTAAAGATGTGGAAACTGAGTCAAACAGTGTTAAGTGACTTGTTCAACAATAAGCAGTTATTAAGTGCCCAGGGCTAGATTTAAAGATGAGCCTTTCTGACTCCAGGCCTGGTACTCTATGCACTGTGTCACCTAGCTGCTGTCAAAACATATTCTACTTTCTTTATTTCTCTCTCAAAAAAATTCTTCTTCTTCTATTTAACTGTAATTTTTTCTGGTTTTTTTTTGTTTCATAGAAAAATGTGATGATTTATATAATCCACTAGCTCCCGTCATATGTCTACCCAATAGACTTTGGACAAGTACCTCAGACTAGAAAAAACTAAGTTAATACTTAAATATATAAAATTATCTGATGCTTAGCACCTAATGCCCACCTTTTGTGCTATCTACTACTATCATTTTAGAAGAGGAACTAACAATAATTTTATATTTTTGTATTTTCTTTTTTTGTTGACTGCTAGGATCAAAGAATTCATAAACAAGAAGTCAGTATATTATTAGACATTCCATGCTTAGTAAGAGCAACACCTTTGCTCTCCCAAAAAGCAACAAAAGGCAAGACTCAAAGGCTTGGGCATGAAAACATCACAATAAAGTTCAACTTCAACATCAATTAATGTTATGTCACAGATTCTAGAGACCGCAAATAGACCAATCAAATTTGTGAACTAGTTGGAAATAAGTTCTTAATCAATTTCATAAGATTACAATGTTGGCTTAATTGAAAGGTTGATATTACCATAAAAGAAAAATCTTTTAAATCAGACTCACTCTTGGGTCTGTGTAGGAAAATAACCCAGTGGTAAGCCAGTCAAGTGATAGACTTGTGTAACAGTATAATGTTTGTAGTTAATGAGGTAGCAGTAGGAGTTGGAGCTCAGTTCTTATGAAAGCATCACTTATCAAGGTTAGGGATAGAGATAGGGCAGTTTTTCCTCTCTCTCTCTTTTTCTTCATTTATTATATTATCAAAGACAAAAAAATGTAGAAGACAACGTGTTTATTTGAGATACCTTATTTTCCCATGCATAAGATGCAACTTTTTTTCAAAAAATTTGGGGTCCAAAAACTGGGAGTGTCTTATATAGTGGTTGTAGGTTTTTTTTTTACTTGCATGTTCCACTTTTTCATTCTTATTGTCCTTGTGCTTGTTCAATAACTTTTATACATTGATTTTCAAATTCTAAGCCCCAAAATTAAGTTGCATCTTATTCATGGGAGTGTCTTATACATGGGAGCGTCTTATATGGGGAAACACAGTAGTTACCTAAATAAAACCTTCAAGAAACATGATCAATTCTGGACTTTACTAAGCCACTTTCAGATTCCAGGAGCTCAGCACCAACCTACACCTAAGGGGTCATGAGACTGCACTGACTGTGTCCACTACAAATTGTTACATGATCTCAATGGACTCAGTGCAGAAAGGCAATTATTTTGTATCTCCTTAATCAATTCACAATCCCATTCATGATGGCTATTCCCAACATTCCTGTTATCCCAACTCCCTTTTGGAGAACCTGGAGTCACACTTCATAGAAGAAAAAATTGAAATTCATTTGCTTAGAGTTAAATTTTCTACCCGGCTCTTCATATCACATCGCTTGGGCATCCTTCTCCACTATCTCCACTTTACCTCAACTTAGTGCTCTTTCTCCCAGCCCAGGAAGCTCCTTCATGGACAACTTTGATCCCATCTCTTCTACTAAAAGAGATGTGCCCTTTATCACCCTCAACTAATTCTCTCTGTCTCTCTCTGTCTCTCTCTGTCTCTCTCTGTCTCTCTCTCTCTCTCTCTCTCATAGTATTTGGTACATACTTAGGTCTTTTCTTTTTTTTAGGTTTTTAGAAGGCAAACAGGGTTAAGTGGCTTGCCCAAGGCCACATAGCTAGGTCATTATTGAGTGGCTGAGGCCGGATTTGAACTCAGGTACTCCTGACTCCAGGGCCGGTACTTTATCCACTGCGCCACCTAGCAGCCCCCATTCTTAGGTCTTAATAGAAACTTGTTTACTAATTGGTACACATTTATATATGCTTTAATACAAGTCATTCCTGACTCCAAAGTCAGTGTTCTTTTTCCATTTCAGTATCTGGGATTATAAATGTGTTATTCTCTCATTCTATTTCTTTACCAACATTCTTTGTTATATATTCATTTTTTCCCAAATTCTGTTACTTTTAAATTTTTTCATTGAGAGCTCTATTTTCTAATATAAATCAACTACCAATTTATTTCCTTAGTATTTTATTCATGCTATTGCTCCATGATCTCTGGAAAGTTCATGGGAATACGCACTTCATAGGTTATAGTGATTCAT
This sequence comes from Macrotis lagotis, assembly GCF_037893015.1. Taxonomy (NCBI): domain Eukaryota; kingdom Metazoa; phylum Chordata; class Mammalia; order Peramelemorphia; family Peramelidae; genus Macrotis; species Macrotis lagotis. Next base: position 127,172,309 of record NC_133665.1, read on the forward strand.
TTTTATTTCATTTTAAAATATATGTTTGGATTTTCTTTGAGATTTTATTAATTTTTCTATTTGATTTGAGAATCCTTTTCTGTTGACCTGTCTACTGATAAGATGAGTTTTTATTCAAGACTTCTTTCTTGATCTTTTGATGTTTCAGCTTGTCTCTTTTATTCCCTGTTCCTCACTCTTAAGCCCCTCTTCCAAGATCCAAAAGGTTAAGTTTCTTGGGTGAGATGCAGGGGGAGGGAGGGAGTTAAATTTCTTCAGGTTGGAGTTAAGGAGATTAATTAGTCCCTTCCCTTAGTAAACTCTCTAGCCCCAGCTATGGCTCCAGTCATATTCAGTACTCTATTACCAACTAGCCTGTGACTCTGAACGGCCCTTTACAATTACATTCTTTGTCGGATAAGCATTTATCATTTCTTTGGGGAAGAAGTGTTATGGATTAGTGGACAGAATCTCTCTAAGGGGAATCCCTATTGCCAGACCCTCAGTATAAATTTGTGAGCCTTGTGCTCACTGCAATCAGTCTATGGAGTTAGTCAGAGGCAGGGATACTAAGAGATACAAATATTTAAAATTCTCTAGCATAGTTATTACAGCTTACTTTTTGAAGGCATCCAGTTTGTTGGTGGATTCAGTTATACCCCCTCTATCCAATGCATAATTCTTTTTTTTTTTTTTAGGTTTTTGCAAGGCAAATGGGGTTAAGTGGCTTGCCCAAGGCCACACAGCTAGGTCATTATTAAGTGTCTGAGATCGGATTTGAACCCAGGTACTCCTGACTCCAAGTCCGGTGCTTTATCTACTATGCCACCTAGCCACCCTACATAATTCTTTTCTTATGATATTTTATGGTGGGAGAATTTTTGTAGCAAACAATTTTTATTTGTTACTTTACTGGCACTTGATCTTTCTCACTGATATCAGCACTCTACTATCTGATGCTACAAAAATATAATTTTCCCTCTTTTTTCCTTCCATCAAGATTATAGGAAACAATTTTACACCACTAAGTAAAATGTTTAGACCATGTTTTTGATGCCGGAGCCTGTGGTGCCACATAAACTATATCAGAGGCTAGAAACAAAATATCATTGTGATTCAAATGAAAACAGTTGCTTAACTCAAATTGATCTAGAGACAGCTTCTTTCTCTAAAGAACTGAGCTATTTTATAGTCTATAGAGAAGCAAAAATGCTTTGTTAACTAGGTGACTATGCTCCCAGTACTTTGACAATATTTATGAGAATAAAAATCTATAATCAATTGTTACTTTTTTAAACCAAAATTTTGTATTGTGAAACAGATTGTTATTTTTCTTATTCTTGCTTTGCTCTACCCTGCTTGAACAGTAAAAAAAAATCGTTGATAGGAAGTAGTCCACACAGCTGCTAACTAAAGTAGACTTCTAGCATTTCTTATGTCTGATTCCAATGAATTAAAAACTTTCAGTGGCTATCCATGGCTTAAAGCATAAAGTACAATCTCACAAAATTAGTTTTAAAAGTCATCTATAATTAGGAACCTTTCAACCTCATCTCCCACTCTTCCTCAATGCAAACATTCTCTCGGAACTGAAGTAAGTCTTCTCACAATATTTCAAACAGACCACACTTTTTTTTTCTTTTTTGAGACTATAGTCCCCTTTTTTTCAGCAAGGCTAGACATTCAACAGCCTATTCATGGGTCCAATCCCAATACTGATTTTTTTTAGGGTTTTTTTTTGCAAGGCAAATGGGGTTGTGGCTTGCCCAAGGCCACACAGCTAGGTAATTATTAAGTGTCTGAGGCCGGATTTAAACTCAGGTACTCCTGACTCTAGGGCCAGTGCTTTATCCACTGCACCACCTAGCCGCTCTCCAATACTGATTTTCAAGGAAGCTTTAATTTTCTCCATTTTTCTGACTGGGATCAGTTGGCAGTTTAGTGACTTTCCACTTCCAGAGACTGAATATATTGCCACTAGACTTAATGGGGTCACTGACTACAACTTTAGCTCTACTACAGCACAGAACTTAAGGGATCCACCAGTTCCCATAGTATAGAGAATTAATTATAAGCATGCACCAGCATAACTCAGAGCCATATTCAGTCTTCAATGGGCATATTGGCTTATATTAATATTCTGTCAATTTAAATGTTCTTTCTATCCATCCAAATACTCCTCACCTCCATTCTTCATGCACTGAATGAATTCTTCCCTCCTCAAATAAGCTTTCTTTCATAGCTCTAGTCTCTCCAGAACTCCCTAGTTTCTAAAATCCTTTAATCCTTTGTTGAAAAGGTATTTAATCACCTATGGCTTCATATTTATAATAATTACAATAATAATAATTGACATTTGTATAGGATTTTAAGGTTTGCAAAGCCCTGTATACACATTACCCCTTTAATCTTCACAAAAACTCCGTAATGTAAGTACAATTATCATTATACTCACTTTACATATGAAAAGATTAAGGCACAGATTGGTGAAGTGATTTGCATGTGGTCATGCAACTAGCAAATATCAGGAGCAATGTTTATTTAAGGTCACTTCTGACTTCAAATCCAATACTGAATAATTAGAACAACTAGAGAAGTCATATAAAGGATTCAACCATCTAATTCTGCCATAGAAATCATAAATGCTTTAAGAAATGAATTTCATTACATATTTATTTTATAAAACTAGATAAAGGGTAAAATTTCAGAAACTTTTTGGTACAAGATGCATCATGCTATCATCATTATTTTTAGCTGTTTAATTGGTAGGGACCAACACTCTTATCATGGTATTCCTACTAAAGTAGCGAAAGTCTTCAAGAGAGAAAATTTAGTGTCTTTCCCATGGTGATAAAGTCAGTATATACCAGTGGAAGAACTTGAATCTAGGTCTTCTGGATGCAAGGGCTTGCATCTATTCCCTAACCATTGCCATACCTTACACTGATCTGGACCAAAAAATTATTACTAACTCTTGGCAATTTGGTGATAATATTCCAGCAACATATCAAAACTAGTGGCCTTCAAATGTGATGGACATTTATAGACTTACTTTTTCTGAGTGTTCATTCATTTCATTTTTATTTTTAAAAGCATCTAGAGTCTATCTCTAGACATCATCATCATCAGTATTCCATTCCCATTATTACTTGCCATTACAGGAAAATGAACTCATGTCATAAGTAGTTCTACCTAGTGATTTGCTGCACAAATGTAGGTGGTGAACAGCTGACCTCAAACATTTCTCAGAGAAGGTGTCTGAAAAAGAATGAAAATGTCATTTCTTCTCTTTTTTTCGAGCTATGTAATGCTTTTTAAATTTCCCCCCTGACTCAATGCATTAGGTGACTTGTCAGATCACATTTTGTCAGTCTCATTGTATTATGTCACATAATATGACAGACACAACCCATTGTGACAAATCACACCTCCCAATGTGTCAGCAGGGAAATAAGAAAATGACAGTTTTCTGAAAAATCCAGTGAAAGCACCCCATGGTGTTCTATGAAAAGTCACTTATAAAGATTTAAAACAAACTGGAAAATCCAACTAGTTACATTCATCAAGAAGTAGCTGGATAAGGGCGTGGAGGGAAGAGGAAAGGATTTATACATGTAAATTTCCTTTCATAGAAAGAAACAACACCAGCATTCTTCTTTCATATTACTAAGTTTCTTAACCTTTCATGATTATCCATTTAAAGTAAGCTACTTCATGAGGATAGTTTCAGCAGGAGAAAAATGGTCTTCACTTTTTAAATATGTGCCCAACATATGAATTGGTTAACAATAAAATAGGGTTAAGCTGGCAAGAAACACAAGGAAGAAGTTAGCACCTTCTTTGGGGTCATTCCTGTAATATATGATATAAGGCACCAGAATTGAATGTGATGTCTTGTTTGCTTAGTGGCCTCCATCACAGATAATTGAAGTAAGTCAGATTTAAAGCACTCATGACAGAACTAGAATCAAAGTGAGTGCCCTTCAGTTTAGGAATGAATGAACAAATTATGTACAAATGAGATGAAATATTGTTGAACTCTAAGAAACTACAAATATGAGGAATTCAGAGAGATGTGGGACTACTTTTATAAACAAATAAAGAGAAAAATGAGCATATATGATGGAGGTCTTGAAGAAAAAATTGATTCACTTTCCTCTTTTTTGTCGATAAGTAAAGATACTATTGGCTAATATGCACTGTCAGATATAGAAACAATGCTAATGGTATGCCATAAGGAGTATGTGATATATTTAAAGAAGACTATGTTTTTAAAAATTGAAGCAGTAAAACTTATTTGTGTAAAGATTGAAACTGTTTGATTCAGTGTCTATGTATCAAAATAAACTCTTCAAAGAATCACATCATAGAATTTCTGAAGGTTAATAAAGACCTTAGAATTCAACCTGTCCAATCTATAAACAAAAGGAATCTCTACTATAACATACTGAATTAGTCATCATCTAGTTCTGCTTGAAGACTTATAAAGATGCAACCTTTTGAAGCAGCTCATTCCACTTTTGGATAGCTCTAATTGTTAGGAAGTTTTTTCTATCAAACCTAAATTTATATCTTTGAAATATCCATTCATTGTTCCTGTTTTATGTACTGAAGCCAAATAAAACTGCATACCCTTCCCATGAGGCTTCTTCTTAACCAGATAAAACATGATCAGCTCCTTTGAGCAATCATGACAAAAGGAACTAAAGGTCTTCACCAATATTGTCATCCTTTGACCGATGTACAATTTATCAATGTCCTTCTTAAGTCACAGTGTCCAGCATTATGTCAGATGAGATCTGACAGTGAGACCCTCGCCTCCCTAATTACAGGAGTTAGGTTCTTTTAATGCAATCCAAGATCATATTTGCTTTTTTGGCTACTTTACCACACTGATGGTTTATGTTGAGCTTACAGTCCATTGGGATTTCAAAATATTTTCAGAATAACTTCTATTTAACTCAGTCCTCTCTATCTTAATTTGTTAAATAGATTTTTTTTCTACCCAAGTGCAAGATTCTACATTTAACCTTATCAAATTTCATTTTATGAGATTCAGTCCAGTACCTTTGCCTGTCAAGATCCTTTTTGGTTCTTGTTGTCATCTGTTGTGCAAGCTATCTTCCTAGCTTTGTGTCATCTGCAAATGTGTCTTCCTGTCTTCATCTGCCATTATTGTCTGAGACCTATTTTCACTGAGCATTCACCCATTTTTTTAAAAAAAACATTCATACAGTTTATTGCTCTACATTAATAGAAAGTTCATTCATTCAATAGATGTCTGTCATGTGCCTACTATGTACAAGACCAACTTGTATCACATTTTTAATAGAACTTATAATAACAAACTACACAACTTTGGATCAATTAGTATTAGCTCTCCATCAAGAAAAGGTTAGGGACCACTACTATGAACCATTTGCAGATGACATTTTGCTACTTCTGCAATAAGTGCCTTCCTGCCTTGGATCTAGAAATCATTTGGAAAATCAAATTCATTTGAGACCTATTCTAGAGAAATGAAACCTATAAACCATATAGATATCAGCCCAGTTCTTCATGATTGACTATTATAAGCCATGTTATTAAAAACTTTAACTCTACTTCTCATATCATTTTATTTAAAATGCACCTCTTCTTTTGGATAAGAGGAAACAGTGGTACCTAGCAACCAAGCAATGGAGGATATTCAGCACTCTTTCCCTAACTACCAAACCATATTCCAAATCAACAGAAACTCAATCTTCCCTTACATTCTGGAAATGAAAGTACCCAAACAGCACATGTTCCTGAGTATGGGGATGACAAATAACTCCAGTGTGTTCACTGAAATTCTCTAGCAACTGATAAGTTAAACTAAAAGCAATATGATAGAATACATAGACTTGGTCTATTATTGTGACTTTAGTTCTAAGTAGCTGTGGAATGCTGAAAAAATCACATCACCACTCTGAACGTTAGTTTGCTCTTCTGTAAAATGAGAAGTTTAGAATAAATGATACCCAGGTCTCTTTACTATTCTTACCCTTTTTAATCCTGTGACATATAGTTACCTTTCATTGACAGTATTTTCTTCTCTCCAGAAAATTTCCTCATCTGTAAAATAAGAATGATAACAGTATTTCCTTGCTAGAATTGTCAAATATTGAAGACCAAATTAGTGAGGATAAGTGAGAAGTGAGTTGATTATTGAGGAGCAAATAAGATAAGATTCATGAAGTTCTTTGGAAAAGTTAAAATACTATATATAACATGCATAATTACATAGCATACACATATATGCACAAACATGCACATATACATGTATTAGTAAGTATTAATATTAATAATATTAGTGATAGCCAATAATAATGATAATAAATATGTGCCCAACATTATTTGGGACATTCTTGGAGTTACAAAAATAAGATATGTTCTAACTAAGTAACATTATAGAGCAATTCTCACCCATGTGCACAAACCAATCACCCAATATATGCATTTACAGGCCTAAGGATGCTTATTCCCATAGTGAGCCAGCCAATGGAGACTCTATAATTATTTTCCACACCATTTGGGCCCTCATTGTCTGTTTCAAATCCTTTCCAGTAACACTACTGCAGACACTTACTAAGAGACAGGTTGCAATTCTACAAATGATAATCCAGCTCTAGATAATCCTGTCATCACCACATTGTAATCTTATCCCATTTGTATGCATGTTGTCTTCAAGCAATTTGAGGGAAGACAGTTTTTCCTTTATGTCTTTCTATTTCCAGTGTCCAACATTTTGCTAAACACTAGAAACTTTAAAAATACCTGTTGAAAGGGCAACTAGGTAGCATAGTGGATAAAGCACTGGCCCTGAAGTCAGGAGTACCTGGGTTCAAATTCGGTCTCAGATACTTAATAATTACCTAGCTGGGTGGCCTTGGGCAAGCCACTTAACCCCGTTTGCCTTGCAAAAACCTAAAAAAAAATACCTGTTGATTCATTTTTAGACTTCTGCTCAAACAGACTATTGCAATTTTGACATAGGGATTCTTTTATGCAAATTTGTAAAGTTTTATAATTGCATCTACCTTAATTTCAATTGAAAGTAAGGGAATCTGAATTTAGAAAAAGGATTCAGTGCCAATTTTCTCTTTAAAAGGTTATTCACTGCAGGATTCCTTTATGTACCAACTTTCCCTGATGAATTTAACATATCAGTTGACTCAATAATTCTATTTGAATGCAACTTGTAACTAGGACAGGTGACTGAAGCTGTGCTCCAGGGTATCTTTTTTTTTAAAGGGGGGGCGCGGCAGCCTGAGCTAGAGGTGGGTCCAATCAGGTCCCGTACCAATTGGCATTTTTCCCATCTGAGCCATTTCACCCATCGTTAGGCAGCATAGTGACTTTCCACTCCCTGGAGTGTGCTGCATTTAATATGTATTTGTGCTGCACTTAATATGGACACCCAATAAACTTTAGCCATTTTGCAGCCCAAAACCCCTGAGCTCCAAGTGATCCAAAGTACCAAAATTCAGAAGTTGCTAATGTCACTTTTACTGCTAATATGAGAGACTATAAATGATCTTAATACTTAGAAAACAAGAATCATTTATAAAATAAGGAGAAAACATATGGTGTGCTCCTGTGATACAGTTTGGATGAGGTCCCCTTCCCCCACCCCCATTACTTTTTCACCCCTTTCTACCAACCTCCCCAAATGCTACCTAGGATTTCTGACAATACAAGCTTCTAGGATAGTTCCCTAAAGTCCATGCCCCCATCACCATGATTTAAAGATGCTTTTCAAACCACTCTCCTGGTTTTTTTCCTTTGATGCTTTTTTCCCAATGACCCAGATTGCTAGTTACAGTTCTGAAGACCAAAGAGAGGTCAGACTTTCTAAACTCATTCTGCTAGTGAGTGTTGTGACTCTAGTCACAACTGTTCCTGGCTGTCAGTATCCAAGTCATTGAACTATCCATATTACTTATTGCTATATCATTGTTGACATTTCAGACACAAGTATGGTTCTATTCAGTCCCACTGAATATTTTCTATAGCATCCACAGTCCCTTGAGCATAGGAGATACTTATTAAATATGCTGATTAGTTATAGTAATTTTACCATGGAAAGTCATTTAAGAGAAGGAAAAGCAAGAAGTGTGTTGGGAGAAACTTCTGTTTGGAAAAAAAAGAGTTCCGTTTTGTCACCAAAAAAAAAAATGTAGTTAGTCATACTTGATCCTTAACTTTTTCTAAAGTCATTCACCTACGGCCAAGTCTGCAATCCTACAGAAGTTAATACAAATAATAAATAATAATAAAAAGTGAGCATTTATATACCACTTTTAGGTTCCTCAAACATTATACATACATTATCTAATAGATATGCCTCTATTACAGAAGTACTTAACCACAGGAATTATTGTACCCATTTCACAGATGAAGGAACTGGGCTCAGAGAAGTATTAAATGATTTGTCCATGGTCCCCCAGCTCCTAAGTGGCAGAGACACTTATTTATAGTACTGCATGTGGCAAGTGAAGAGATTCCCAAGCTGTTTTTCCCCCTACATTTAGCCTGTTTTATTTAGAGAGAAGAAAGCAAATATGAAAATCTACTAAAAATTAGAGTGGTAAATAAAGAGGGAGGGACAGAGGAAAATTCGAAAGCCTAAGGTATGCCAATATAGTGAACATCATTATATTAAAGGGCAATCAGGTAGGTTCAACTACTATTGGTTGAGCTCGCTATTGTTGCTGACATATAATGTTACTCTTGTTATTTGTTCTTCATTTATGAAGAAGACCATGACATCAAGAGAGGTGATGCTATGACAAGAGTGAATTGGATTTGAGTGAGGGGGTGCTATGCAAAGTCACCAGCCTCACTTTATCCTCTGTAGTCATCTGGGTTCAATGACTGAATGTGGATCAGGATGACTGGAGAGAACCCTAGTTGCAGAGAGAGTTTGGGGACTTTTTTTAAACTAAGGTCTCTCCTAAGTCTCAGTTTGACTGAGGCAATGCCTATTCAGTGATTAAGGTCAGGTAAGATAAAGATGAGGCAAAGAGGTTACAAAAACCACTTTTCCCTAGGCCAAAAAAGAAAAAATCAAACTGAGTGGGCAAGACTATCAGAGTTTCTCAGAGATTAAGGCAGGTAAAAAAGAAATGGAGTAAAGAACAACCTCATTGTCATAGTAAAAAAAAATCTTGGAAGAGAAAACTCAGGGTTTCTGGTAAAAACAAAACCAAATGTTATTTATATTAAGGGTCCAAACATTGCTATATTATCGGTATGATCATGAGAAAGACTATGAAAGCTTTGTATCTTACCTAGCCACCAGTCTGACTTTCTTACTATTTACCTAATGTTACTGACCTCTTCCTCCCTCCCTGAAACCAACAATATTCACAGAGGACCAGAAATCTGAACCTCTAAATCTGAACTTCCAGAAACTAGACACCAATCTCTAAGGAAGTCAATCTACTCATCTTTAGAGCTCTCATTCTAGAACCCCCACCCAGTGGATTGTTAACTGAGTATGTACAAACCAGATAACCCAAAAAATCCATTATGTCTATTAGCTAACTTAGATTCCAGTTATGCGCATCTGGGCTCTATCTCATGATGTGTTTGCTTTCCTTCACCCTCCACAGTCTTCCTCTGCCTGACCTTCTACCTCCCTAGAGCATCAAACTGAACATAAGCTCCTTGAGAGTGGGAATTCTTTTAATTTAATGAATTTTTTAAAAAGAACCTCATACATTTAATCTATACTTTTCATTCAGTCAGTCACTTAACTTTGCAGTATTCTAGACAACACTGTAAGACTAAGTTGTAGATGAGTTTTCAGCTACTTTTGGTGGGGGAGGAGGATCACATACTAGTAGTTTCTCATACCAATAAAATAACAATTATGAACAAAAGGGAAAAAAGCAAGGGATAGGCAAAATTATGGTCATTCTAATTAATTAAGGAAAAAACTGAAGTGCTGAAATCTTCAGCAAGACACCATTAGACATTGTTTTCTATCTATATGATAAAATTTGGTAAAATTATTACTCCTCTTACTCACCTTATTTATTTATTATGTCATTCAGAATTTGTTTGTTCTGTTTTTCCTTCTAGCTAAGGCATAATACCATATACGTATCTGTGATGATTAGCTCAAAACACATTTCCTTGGTTCTTTTTCAAAATAACTCTATTAGCCAAGTTGTCATTTCTGGCCTTCAAACCTTTCCATCCATCTCTCAGCTTGTGGTGTCACTGATAGTGTCTCCTTTGTTTTTTTTTTAATAAGATCATGTATTCTTAGATCTCAGATTGCTATCAATTGCTTTTCAAATCCAAACAACCATCCCCCTATTCATTTTCCTCCTTCAGAAAGGACCTATTTTTCCCTTTAAAGATTTTTTCAACTTTTTAAATTTATATTCAGAAAGTGAAGACACTGAACAGAAAAGTCATTTCATGTTATTTAAACGCTTGAACAATTTAATTAAAAACTACATCCCTGTAAATCCTGTGATTGTGAACCCATCACCCGGTCATTTGCAAGACATGGAGAGCCTTCACAGTTGGTTACAGGTTAGAAGAGCTGAAGGAGGGAGAAATGTTCAGCTATGTGACAGAGACATTGACCATTATCAGCTAAAAGATGAACAGTGAATAATACAAGTGAGCTACCATACATACTGATTGAAACATGCTGTCTGGAACTGATGGAGCAAGCCTAACAGGGTTTATTCCCCCTTAAGAATAATTTACTATGCAGTTTCCCTTCAAGGTCACTGCTCACAGATATGGTGCCATTTGTCAGTGCCAGACCTCAAGAAGCATTTGAACATGTGGTCTAACAATTCTATGTCAACAGAACTATGAAAGAGTAGCTGGATAATGATGGTACTATACTTTCAGTAACTATGAGTTAAAATAATCTGCTTATCATGAAAGAGATAAGACCGCTATTCAGGATGGATGAATGGCGGTAATAGATGAGGGGAAAAGGAAAAACTCTACTATTTATATTAAGACTTCTTTTCTTCCAGTACAACAGGAATGATCTGGAACAAGAACAAAAGAAAAAACTGACTAATAGTGAGTTGAAATCCATATGGAGATGAGCAGTGAAGAGACAATACTAAGTTCAATTCTAGCCTAATAATACCTTGAGGCTTTGAAGAAGCTGCTTCCCAGACACCAAAACCCCCATTTCTAGGTCATCTTGACTCTAGCTCAAATTACAAGAGGATATCATAAGGCTACCTCTTCCCTTTCAATTTGCTACCAGTCTCCCCAAGTCAAACCTCCTCTCATTCCTGCCTTCTATAAGATAGGCCTCCCAGTATCTCATAGGTTCTTTACATTCCTGAAGGAACAACCTTGATCTGTCTAGTTATTTGTCTTCCTTTTTGCACCAATGGTTAGCATTCTCCCACCACTTTGTACTCTTTTTATCACAATGATTTTTGAATGCAGCTGCCAATGTATAAACTTCAATCCCCAAACTCAAATGCACTCTCCTTAGTCTCATTTTACTCAATTCTGCCATACCAATATCTCATGAGAGTTCTGGTTGGAATACCTGCTCCATAATTAACACACTTTTCTTTCTTCCCAAACGTTCTTTTCACATCCCTTACATCTTGTAGCATTCATTGAGACTTGATTCCTCCTGGTGACATTGCTTGTATCTTTCCCTTTCCAATAATGGAAATATTCACACCTCTGATTTACTGTTGATTCTGTAGAAGTTCAGATTCTCCTTGCTCTTCATCACCACTTCTAGACTCTCTCGCCACCATCATCACTCAGAAACCTCTCTTCCTTTGATATTTCTACTATTATTGTCTCAATATGAGTTAATGAGACAATATGCTAGACAAAAAAAGAAGATCTTAGGCTGCATTAGGAGAGAGATAATCTAGTAGGACAGTAAGGTGAAAATCCCACACTCTAACTTGGTCAGACCACATCGAGAGTGTTATGTTCAGTTCTCAATACTACATTTTAAGTAAGATACTAACAATTTAGAAAGCATAAATAAAAGAATGATAAGGATGGTGAGGATCATTTGAAAGGCTGTATATGTACAACCTATAACATAAAAAAGACTTTAGGGAAGTGATAGGATCACTGAATTCACATTTGAAGGATCATCAGGTCAAAAAATAGATTAGACTTATTTTTCTTAATCTCAAAGTAAAGAGATAGGGATAATGAATAAATATTGTAGAGGCAAAATTAGGCTTAATCTGAAAAAAACATGAACAATTAATATATATATATATATATATATATATATATATATACATATATGAAAAAGGAGTGGAGTTCCTTTATAGTTGCATGATCAAATTATGACATTTTATATAAAAAATTTCCATTGGTATGTGGCTTGAATTAGATGACTTCGGCATACACGACCAATGTTGATATTCTGTGAGTCTGGTTATGCCTATGTGATCAGAGTGAACACTTGAAAATTCGTTAGTGAACTTGTTCCATAAAAAAGTACCATGTGTGTATGTAGGCAAAGTACATGATCATCTAAACAGTGTTATATGAGGGAAATCTACATCATACTTGACAATAAATGTTTCTCTCCATCACCCTCAGACAACTATTGCTCAGCCAGAAATTCTTACCACTGCCTGGGTGTGAGTAGCTCTCACTCCTATCTCTGACTAGCATAGGTTAATTAAGTTTTCCTAAATGGTATTTTGACTCCTAAAAGGTTGAACTGAGGAAAGGGGAAATTTCATATGCATAGAGGATAGGCCAGGAGGATCACACAAGTTTATATTTTGGACAATTGAATTATAGTTTCATGAAATCAGTACTAAAATTCTCTTTTAGGAACTACCCCTGCCATATAAATACCTTATCACCAGGTATTATAGAGTCTAAATTAAAAAGTCTAAGTAGAAAGGACAGTATTATTATTGTTTTCTAAAATGAAATTAGATTTTTTTATTATAATATAATGTGGCAGTTAGGTGGCACAGAGGATAGAATACAGGGCTTGAAATCAAAAAGACTCATCTTACTGAGTTCAAATATGACCTGAGCAAGTCGGTGTAATCCTATTTGCCTCAATTCCTCATGTGTAAAATGAGTTGAAGAAACTACAGAATCTTTATCAAGTAAACCCCACTTCCAGTCAAGATGGTAGACAGAAGACAGGCACTATACTAAAGTCTTCTAATCTTCCCTCATATATAATATGAAACAAACCTCTTAATAGAAATCCAATCGACAAAACTCAGAAAGAAAAGCTAGGAGAAAAACATCTACCTCAAGATTTGCCTTCTGGGATCATGGATGAGCCAGGAAAGAAAGCAAACTCTGCAGGAGCACAGGACAGGTTGAAAGCCTGAGAGCAAGACTAGCCTGATCAGCCACAGAGGCATAAGCCAACTGGGGAGCAGAGGCATTGGCTGTGGCACTGACAGTCTGTAGCTTACTGGCAGGGCTGGAGGGTGAGTTCCAGTGGGCAGAATTGCAGACATTGATCCCTGGACTCCTGTGATCTGGAGGAACTCAGAGTCCATACCTTCATTTCAATGAAGCCTCTTTCCAGAACAAACACAATTACAGGCCACCACCTCCACCCCAGGCTCAGGTGTGAGCAGCAGAGGTCCCCCAGCTGAGAATAGGGAGAGTAATTACCTTGCCCTAGGGCAAAGCCCACCATTGAACAAAGATAAAAGTATTCAGCAGTTTCAAACTTCCCCTCCAGGCCAAGGAAGAAGGCTCAAATCAAGATCACAGACACTGCAGAGAAAGCAACCAACACAGCCTACTGGCCTGCCCACTTGGAATTACTAAACTCAGTGAGTAAAGACTCTAGAGATCTGCTCACCAAACTTCTGTGAACCAACCCCTCCCCTAACACAAGGTCTTGGGAAAATGAAGAAAAGACAGCAAAAAGGAGGCTCCATAGAAAAATTCCTATAAGGAAAAGACCCTAACTTAGAGACCTAGAACATCTGAGGAGAATATGATTTGGTCTCTAGCACAGAAATATTTCCTTGCAGAAATCAGGAAGGAGTTTAAAAAATCAATTGGAAAAATTGTGAGAGAAAATTAAAACCTTGCAACAAGAAAACAAATCTTTCAAAAATACAATTGGACAAATGCAAAAAGAAAATAATTATTTCAAAACCACAATAGGTCAAATGGAAAACTCTTTCAAAAATAGAATTGACCAATTGGAAAAGGAGTTGCAAAAGGTAAATGAAGAAATTTCTTCTCTAAAAAAATGGAGTCTTTGGAAACTAAGTACTTCATGAGACAGCAAGAATCTGTTTTAAAAAAAAAAAGCAAAAAAAATCAAAAAAATAGAAGAAAATATAAAATACGTCATCAGCAAAACCACTGACCTCAAGAATAGATCAGGAAGGGACTACCTGAGAATTATAGGTCTTCCTGAAAACATTGAGGAGGAAAAATGTCTGGACTTAATATTACAAGATTTAGTGACAGACAACTGCCCTGATATCATGGAACCAGAGGGCAAAATAGTTATTGAAAGAATACATCAGGGCAGCTAGGTGGTGTAGTGAATAAAGCACCGGCCCTGGAGTCAGGAGTACCTGGGTTCAAATCCAGTCTCAGACACTTAATAATTACCTAGCTGTGTGGCCTTGGGCAAGCCACTTAACCATTTGCCTTGCAAAAAAAAATACATCAAGTCCCTCCAGAAAAAGATCTGAAAATGAAAACAACAAGGAATATTGTGGCCAAATTCCATAACTATAAGATAAAAGAGAAAATCCTGCAAGCATCCAGAAAGAAACACTTTAGATACCAAAAAGCCACAGTAAGGATTACAAAGGACCTGGCTGGATCAAAATTAAGGGATCAATGGGCCTGGAATGAGTTATTCCAAAGAACAAGGGAGCATGGAATACAGCCAAGAACCCACTATCCAGCAGAGCTGAACATTCTCTTCAAGGGGAAAAGATGGATATATAATGAAATGGGAGACTTCTAACATTCCCTGATAAAAAGACTAGAGCTAAATAGAAAATTTGGACATCAAACAGGAGCCTCAAGAGACACATGAAAAGGTTAACAAAAAGTAAAGAAAAAAAATTGTTATCCAATAAGATGAAATTGGCTTTATCCCCACCTGGGAGAAAGATTCCTATAACTTGAGAATTGTAACTCTATTAGAGAGATTATACTTAGGCAGAAGTGATGGGCACTCCTGGCTTTTCTGTGACTCAGATAGAATGATTTAAAAACAATACCTCCTTAAAAACAGGGACAACAAGGAGATGGGAGGATGAAGGAGATTGAATGGGGTAAATCTCATTATATTAAGAGGAACAAAAGACCTATTGTAATAGAGGGGAAGAAGTGAGTAGGTGAGAGGTACCTGAATCTTCTTCTCTTCAGACTTGGCTTACACTTGTACACACTCAGTTAAGGTAATAAACTTATGTTACCTTTCAAGCATTAAAAGAGGAAAAGGGGAGGGGGGAAGAGAAAAGGGGGAACTAGCAGAAGGAAGGGAAGGAAGAAGGGGAAAAACAAATGGGGAAAAAAAGGGGAGGGTGGTTGAGATAGGAGAGAAAATACACTGAAGGTGGTGATATTCAGAAACAAAATACTGTGTAATATGGATAAAGGGGGGAAGGGGAATAATACAAACAGAGGGAAGATAGCATAGAGGGCAATAAAGGATTAGTAATTATAACTTTGAATGTGAATGGGATGAACTCTCCCTTAAAACTTAAGCAAATAGCAGTGTTGATTAAAAACCAGAATCCTACAATATGCTGCTTACAAGAAACTCATTTGAAGCAGAGAGATACATATAGAATAAAAGTAAAAGGTTGTAACAAAATATATTTTGATTCAGTTAACACGGAAAAAAGCAGGGGTAGCAAGCCTTATCACAGACAAAGCAGCTGCAGAAATAGATACTGTTAAAAGAAATAAGGAAGGAAACTAATGCTCCTAAAAGGTACCACAGACAAAAAAGTAATTTCAATACTATATATGTAAGTACCCAATGGTATAGCATCCAAACTCTTAGAGGAGAAGTTGAAAGAGTTACAGGAAGACATAGTAAAACTTTACTAGTGGTAGAACTCAACTTCCCACTCTCATATTTAGATAAATCTCATCATAAAATAAACAAGAAGGAAGTTAAGCAGTTAAATAGATTGTTAGAAAACCTAGACATGATAGATTTCTAGAGGAAACTGAATGGGTATGGAAAGGAATATACTTTTTTCTGCAGTATATAGTACTTACACAAAAAGTGACCAAGTACTAGTGCATAAAAACCTAATGATCAATTACAGAAAGGCAGAAATAGATCAAATTGCAATAAAAGTCATATGCAATATTGGGCCAGGGAGATATAGACACAAATCTAATTGGAAAATAAATAACCTCATTTTAAAGAATGAGTCAATCAAACAGGAAATTATAGAAAGAATTAATTATTTCATTCTAGATAATGACAATAATGAAACAACATACCAAAACCTATGGGACTCATTCAAGGCGGCTGTCAGGGGATATATTATATCTTTAAATACTTACATGAATAAATTAGAGAAAGAGGAAATCAATGAACTAAATATACAATTAAAAACTAGAGAAAGAACAAATTAAAACACCCCACAATTAAATACCAAATTAGAAGTTCTAAAAATTAAAGGAGAAATTAATAAAATTGAAAACAAAAAAACTATTGAACTAATAAATAAAATCAAGAGCTGGTTTTATGAAAAAAAACAATAAAATTGATAAACTTCTGATCAATTTCATTAAAAAAGAAAGAAGAAAACCAAATTGATAGTATCATAAATGAAAAAGATGAACTCACCACCAATGAGGAAGAAATTAAAGTAATAATTCAGAATTATTTTTGCCCAACTAATTTGGATGCCATTAAATTTGATAATCTAAGTGAAATGGATGAACATATACAAAAATATAAATTACTCAGGTTAAATGAAGAGGAAATTAAATATCTAAACAACCTTATCTCAGAAAAAGGAATTCAACAAGCCATTAATGAACTTCCTAAGAAAAAATCTCCAGGGTCAGATGGATTCATAAGAGAATTCTATCAAATATTTAAGCAACAATTGGTTTCAATTCTATATAAACTCTTTGAGAAAACAGGTGAAGATGGAACTCTACCTTAACTCTTTCTATGACGCCAATGTGGTGCTGATACCTAAACCAGGAAGAGTTAAACCAGAGAAAGAAAATGATAGGCCTGTCTCCCTGATGAATATAGATGCAAAAATCTTAAATAAAACCTTATCAAAATCATTGCAACAAATTATCACTAGGATAATACACTATGACCAAGTAACCAACCCAGGAATGCAGGGTTGGTTCAATATTAGGAAAACTGTTAGTATAATTGACTATATCAATAACAATCCTAACATAAATCATTTGATTATCTCAATAGATGCTGAAAAAGCTTTCGACAAAATACAGCACCCATTCCTATTAAAAACACTAGCGATTGTAGGAATAAATGGATTGTTCCTTAGAATGATAAGCAGTATCTATCTGAAACCATCAACAACCAATATATGCAACAGGGATAAGCTAGAGGCATTCCCAATAAGATCAGGGGTGAAATAAGGATGCCCATTATCACCACTGCTATTCAATATTGTATTAGAAATGTTAGTTTCAGCAATAAAAGAATAAAAAGAAATTGAAAGAATTAGAATTGGGAAGGAAGAGACAAAACTCTCACTCTGCAGATGACATGATGGTATACTTAAAGAATCCCAAAAAATCATCTAGAAACATACTAGAAATAATTAGGAACTTTAGCAAAGTCACAGGATATAAAATAAATCCTCAACATTTCTGTATATGACTAGCAAGATACAGTAGAAAGAGCTAGAAAGAGAAATCCCATTCAAAGTATCCTCAGACAATATAAAATACCTGGGAGTCTCTCTGCCAAGGCAGACTCAAAAACTTTTTGAAAACAATTACAAAACACTTCTCACACAATTAAAATGAGAGTTAAATAATTGGGCAAATATCAACTGCTAATGGATAGGCCAAGGTAATATAATAAAAATGACAATTCTACCAAAATTAAACTACTTGTTTAGCACCTGCCAATGCAAATTCCTAAAAATTACTTTTATGAGTTAAAAAAACTTGTAAGTAAATTCAAATGAGAAATAAAAATTCAAGAATTTCCATGAATTCAATGGAAAGAAGTGCAAAAGAAGGTGGTCTAGCCTACCCAATCTAAAATCATATTATAAAGCATCATTCATCAAAACTGTCTGGTATTGCCTAAGAAACAGAATGGTGGATCAGTGGAATAGATTAGGTGCAATAGCAGGAAATGATTATAGTAATCTGCTGTTTGATAAATGCAAAGAGTCCAGCTACTGGGATAAAAACTCTCTTCAATAAAAACTATTTGGAAAACTGGAAGTTAGTATGGAAGAAACTTAGATTAGACCAACACTTCACACTCGTTACCAAGATAAGATCAAAATGGATACAGGATTTAGACATAAAACACAATATTATAAACAAACTAGAAGATCAAGGAGTAGTTTACCTGTTAGATCTATGGAAAGGGAAGCAGTTTATGACCAAGGAAGAGAAGGGGAACATCATTAACAACAAACTAGATAATTTTGATTACATTAAATTGAAAAAAGTTTTTTGCACAGAGAAAACCACTGTAACCAAGATCAAAAGAAATGTAGTAAATTGGGAAAAAAATTGTTACAACTAGTATTTCTGACAAAGAGCTCATTTCTAAAATATAGAGAACTGAGTCAAAATTTCAAAAAACAAGCCATTCCCCAATCAACAAATTGTCAAAGGATATGCAAAGGCAATTTACAGTTGAGGAAATCAAAACAATTCATAGTCATATGAAAAATTGCTCTAAATCATTACTTATTAGAGAAATGCAAATTAAAGCATCTCTGAGGTACTACCTCACACCTCTCAGACTGGTCAATATAACCAGAAAGGACAATGATGAATGTTGGAAAGGATGTGGGAAATCTAGAACACTAATATGTTGGTGGAGCTGTGAACTCATCCAACATTTCTGGAAAGCAATTTGGAATTATGCCCAAAGGGCAAAAAAAAATGTGTATACTCTTTGATCCAGCAATAGCAATACTTGATCTATATATCCCCTGAAGAGATTATGAAAAGGGGTAAAAATATCACTTGTACAAAAATATTCATAGCAGCCCTGTTTGTGGTGTCAAAGAATTGGAAATTAAGTGAATGTCCTTCAGTTGGGGAATGGTTTAACAAACTGTGGCGTATGTATGTCATGGAATACTATTGTTCTATTAGAAACCAGGAGGGATGGCAATTGAGGGAAGTCTGGAAGGATTTGCATGAACTGATGCTGAGCGAGATGAGCAGAACTAGAAAAACACTGTACACCCTAACAGCAACATAGAGGTGATGGTCAACCTTGATGGACTTGCTCATTTCATCAGTGCAACAACCAGGGACAATTTTGTGCTATCTGTGCTGGAGAATACCATCTATATCCAGAGAAAGAATTGTGGAATTTGAACAAAGACCAAAAACTATTACCTTTAATTTACGGAAAAAAACCCATCATCTTATTATTTTGCTATCTCTTATACTTTATTTTTCTTCCTTAAGGGTATGATTTCTCTCATCACATTCAACTTAAATCAGTGTATACCATGGAAACAATGTAAAGACTAACAGACTGCCTTCTGTAGGGCAGGAAGATTGAAATCCAAGGAAGCAAGGATTGGGGGAAAATTATAAAACTCAAAATAACTAAAATCTTTCTTTAAAAGCAATAGTAATGGGACTTAGTTATCCAGATGTAACATAACAGAGCAGATTACTGTGGGTCAATTATCTGATACAGTTCAGTCATAAAACCCAGGAAATAGATGGTTATATATTCCATTCAATATCAGGAGTAATTCCGGATTAAATGAGTATTGTTCTTCAAGAATTTCTACCTCTATCTCCAATTCTGGTTCTTTTGTGGGTGGCAATGCTTATCTAGATAGTCCAAGCATCTGATCTATGTGATTTTATCTAATTATATTCTTACCTTGAGGATTTGTTTTCCTGACTACTGGGAAAATGAGCCACATTCCTTTATGTCATATTTCTAGTCAATAAATTCTAATAATATGAGCATAATAATATAGCATCGATCATAAAGCATTATTTTATAGTATGTAGTCATTATCCAAACTCATACAGTCAAATAGAATAAAATAAAAATATGCAAAGGAAAAAAAAATAAGAAAATCCCAAATGGGGTCAAGAAGAGTCAGATACAACTGAAACAACTGAACAATGAAATGAATAAAGTAACAAGCACTGATGCTTTATTTAATACAAAAAAGAATGGCCTACAGAGAACTTTCATTTTAAACTAATTGTTAGTTGCTCTAACCAGGTAGTCTTTTTTCTAAATTTATATTGTGACTTTTTTAATATCACTTTCACTTATAAATAAAACTCTCTCCTACATTTCAAGTCAGCCATTCTATCAAAGAAAGGAGGATTGGGGAAGAAAGGAAAAAGGCAATTCAGAAAAGTGAACCCATTAGCCATATCTGACTACTATATCCATAGATTTGAAAAGAAGGAATTTAGATGTATCTTCTCTAGGCTAAATTTTTTGAGATGCAATCAGATATAAGTGATCATGTTCTTAAATGAAAAGAGCTATAACTCACTAAAGAATATTTTGGTCTCCAAACCCCCACCAGTGTATTGTTGCTTCAGTTTCTTTCCTCCATTCCTTTAGCATAAGCCAATAATAAACCATAGTGACTGTAGTACATTGAAAACTGTGCTATATCTTGGATTAAGAGACCAATAAGGAAGTCTGACACTGGGGTGTATGGGTTTTACAACCACAGACAAGACACAGAATTTCAGTTCCTCATTTTTAAGTAGGGATAATATTTATATGATCGATCTCAAAGGGCAGTGACAAAAGAAATTTCTAAGTTTTAAAGAACAAATAGATGCTATTTGTGGCTATTAACATGTCTCTATCTTCAATTTTGTTTTCTAGATTAGAATTCTCCCTGAAATTGCTAGGATTTTTCCAGGGCTCTAACTCTACCCTGTCATGCTTAGGAGTCCAAGTCAAGGGCTTCTTGGAAAGATAGCAGCTGTGCCCATTGGCCTGCTTGAAAAATTAAGGCCTTTCTTTTTACTTCCTCTGAAAAGAGGAGAAAGTCCAGATTATCTCCTATTAATTTATTTAAGCAGGGCAAGTATTCAATATAGCCTATCAATTCCCTTTTTGTTTTTGTTCAATCATTTCTGATTCTTTGTGATCCCATGTGTGATTTTCTTGGCAAAGATACTAGAAGGGATTGTCATTTTTTGTTTTGTTTTGATTTAGTTTGTTTGTTTTTACAAGGAAGTGGGATTAAGTAATTTACCCAAGGTCTCGTACACACACGGCTAAGTAAGTATTCTGAGGCCAGATTTGAATTTAGGCCCTCTTGACTATAAGGCTGGTACTCTATCCACTGTGCCATCTAGCTGCTCCCTGCCATTTTTAAGATTTGCCCAGTATCATGAGGCAAGTTAATGTTGGAGGACAGATTTGGACTCACAAAGATGAATCTTACTGACTTCAGACCTAATATCCTTTCCACCCTACCACCTAGCTGCCCAAACTCCTTTGAAGAATTAATGATGCAATTGGAATGTATTTTTAAAGCTGTAAAAACTAACATAATAAAACAGAAAGCATTATAAAAATTTGTTTTATTTCATCAAAAGAAATATTGTAGGCATCCAGAAAAGTATATGCAATGAGATGCAAAGAATAAATGTCCCTAGGGTAGGTATTGAAGAAAAATACCTGGGTTTGAAAATGCACTATTTTCTAACTTATCAAGACTTAGGCAGAATATTTAAACTTTTTAAGCATCACTTCCCTAAACCAAAAAATTAAAAAGTTGAAATATTTTCTTTTAGTTCTAAATCATCAAAAAGTATAATTTTGCACAGGACTGGCCTTCCTTGTAGAGACAGTCAAACCAGATAATACAAGCCAACTTTGTGGCCTAAATGATCTAATTGGGATGTTTTTACTGGTCAAACCTCAAGAGCTAATCTGAAAACTAACTGTCCCACGCTTGGAAGTTTATATATGATTCAAGTATTTTTTTCACAAAGCAATATATTTTGGTGGACCAAAAAGTTTTATTTTTTAATGATTTTTTTGATATTTTAAGATACAAAAAAGTTCAAAATAAAATGGTTATTTTCACAATCTTACAAAGGTAAGTATTTTAGTTAAAATTATTTTAGAAATAAAGTGTGCATATCTCTTGGAATAAATGAACTAGATCGGGGTGGCTAGGTGGCACAGTGGATAGAGCACTGGCCTTGGAGTCAGGAGTACCTGAGTTCAAATCTGACCTCAGACACATAATAATTACCTAGCTGTGTGGTCTTGGGCAAGCCACTTAAGCCCATTGGCCTTGCAAAAAAAAAAAAAAAAAACACCTAACAAAAATGAATGAATAAATGAACTAAATCCTTTTTCCATTGTTTCCTGAAGTTATGAAGTCAAGATTGGAAGATATTTTTCATTCTTCAGGTTTTTATTTTCCTTTCTAAATTACTCTTCTATCTTCTATTTATACATGCCTTGGTTCTTTAAAATATAGAGGGATGCCTGTGAAGATAATAAAGATGATGATAGATTGCTATATTTTGCAGGTGAAAAAAATATTAGAAAATTTTAAAAGAAGAAAGTATATCCAATTCAAGTCCCCAAACTTATAAACTCATACTGTGTATAAGGCATTGTACTGAGGATAAAATTACAAAAGGGAAGAAAGCAGACCCTGCCTTCCTAGAGCTTACATTTTGCTAGGAAAATACATTATGTAAAAATATTTGTATATAGATATATTTGATAATTTATAGAGGAGGGAGAAAGCATTAATAAACAAGGAAATAGGAAAATGTTCTTATAAGTAATGGTTTATTAGCTGAGTCTTGAAGAATACTATAGATTTTATGATGAAGAGGTAAAAGGGAGTGCTTGTCAAGTTTAGAGAATTCAAAAGGTCTACATGATACTTTGTATTACCTAAAATATTTTAATTTTTTCTCTTGTGGCACTAATGTAAATATGCTCCAAGTCCTAGACTTGGAATTGGATTCAAATCTCACCTCTAATCCTTGCTACTATGTTATTAAGGGGAAACCCTTAAAGTTTCTTGGACTTCAGTTTCCTCATTAGTAAAATCAAAGAGTGATTAGATAGTTTCCATGATCCCTTCCAACATATGATCTTATGTTCCTGTCACTTAATCTTTCTGGGCTTCAGTTTCTTCATCTGTAAAATAATCAGGTTCGACTAGTTGACCTCTGAAATACCTTCTAGTTTTAGAGCTACAATTTGAGGAGGCAGAGACGTTTCTGATCCTCAAGTCTCACCAAACTGAACTATTTCTGAGTCTAGGCTGTTCATTGCTTGAAGAGGCCTTCCTTACTCAGCCCCAGATACTTCGGCTACATAAATCACACAGTGAAATCAAACCTGCTTGACTAATGTCTACAGGTATCAGTTTAAGTGCTATATTTACTGATCTAACTATCTGGAGGTTAATTATTATTTTCTCCACAAGAACGATTTTCCCCCAGTGCTCTTGGTGTGAACTCAATCTTCTCATATCATTTCATGTCTTCCCAATAGCTTGAGTGGATCTGAAAACAGAAGGAACAGATGCTGTGTGAAGGACTGGAAACACATATTGAATTCCCACTTATGTTAGATTCTCTCTTTGTTTGATTCTATTGCATTCAGTGATTGGATCTTACTGTAAACCACAGGGATTGTTAGCTATTCAGTACCAAATGTGATGAAATCAGTTCAACTGTTTTGAAATGGTATTGTCTTCTCTTTAAATGTTGTTTTAAAATGTTCAAGTGTCTCCTTTTTTATCCCTTATGGAAGAGCTATTGATACTTTGGGAATACAAACTCTACCATTCCATTTAATAGAAAACAAAAAAATATTAATTGATCAACTTGTTTTCATTCAATTTAATAAACTTTTATTAAGTTCTGACTATATTTCATGTAATGCTAAGTGGTAGGAGTACAAAAAGAGTCAAAAGATAACTTGCCATTCATCGAATACCCTTTTTCCATGAAAAGATTCTGTGTCAGAATTTGAAGATCAAAAGACAAGGGAGGGTAAGTAGGAGACATACCATAATGTGAACATAGGTGCATAGATAAGCAAATAAGAAATATGTACAAGGATTAAGGTAATTTCAAGATGAAAACATCATTAACAGCTAGAGAGACCTGCCATAAGCAATGGTATAAAATCTGCCTCTTGAATGAAGTTAGGAATTCCAAGAGGAGGAAGAGAATGAATGAACTTAGCTCTCTCTCTCTCTCTCTCATACACACACACACACACACACACAGTTAAAACTGTTTAAGGAATAGTGTGAATTTAATGAGAAATGAAGAACAGAAAATTGTGGATCTAGAAGATAACACAGATACTATCTAGTTCCAACCCACTAAATTTCTGATAAGAAAACTGAGGCCCATTAGAGATTAGATAGATATAAAGATAGATAGATAGATAATGAGTCTATGTATGCATATGTACATACATGTGTATATACAGTAGGTTGTTTTGCCCTTTTAAGATATATGTGTCCCAGACAAATATGGGGCTGTCTAGATGTGTCTCTTAGGAAAGAATGACCAGATATCTTTAGATTTTCTTCCACCCATTTTTCTTCAAGGAAGACTTTGATTCCTACCAATGGGGATAGCAGGAATCTAGAGTAGAGGTTGGTCCCTCTGATCTATTCAGAGAGGAAATATCAAGCTAAAATTATATTTCACACACACACACACACACACACACACACACACACACACACACCACACCACACATCAGTCCCATCATTCGGGCACACAACTACCTGTTAGTCTAAGGGATGCGATTTTTAGATTCAAGCTGAAACCTAGACCACTATCCCATAATATAAAAAGTATCCCAACCTTTACATCAACTACTTGACCCTCTTCTTACCAAAAGCCAGTTTTGAAATGAACACAGGTAAGTAAACAAACTTCTCCATTCAACATGATAGGTAACAGACTTCAGAAATATTATACAGGAGGAGAGCTTATTAGGAAATATACAGTGAATGAGTTCTATCACTGGGAGTAAGATTACTAAATATATACACACACACACACACATATATGTATATATATATATATATATATATATATATATATATATATATATGGGGAGAGAGAGAGAAAGAGAGAGAGAGAGAGAGAGAGAGAGAGAGAGAGAGAGAGAGAGAGAGACAGTCAGGGTCTTAGATCTCACTCAGGAGGAAATTGCCCAAAGTCTCTAATGTGATGGAGATATGATCAAGGTACCAGCTCCTCTAAATGTCAGATCCATGTGATACACACATATCTGTATGTATGTGAGTATAGGCCTATTTATACAATTATAATTTTATATCATAAAGAACAACAATCAACATAGTTTGCCTGAAATAAAGAATGAGTGAAAGGATATGAAATAAGAGTGGAAAGGTTAGTAGGAGCCAGATTGTGGAGGTCCTAGAGGACTAAGGGTAACAGGAGATGTCCTTAGATCACAATGTGTATCAGAAGCAGCTTTGTTAGATCTGATTTTTCATTGATTCATGCTATGGGAACTCTGGAGAACAAATTATCAGTTCAACCAAGACCTTCCAAGTGAAGAAACTGCTGCAAAACAGGGAAGGGAAATCTGGAGTAAATCTTCCTTTAAAAAGAATAGTCATAAAGTCATACAATGTTAGGTTTGGGAGAGGCCTTAGAGCTCACAGAATTTATTTAATATATGGAATCAAGTTGTACTGACCCCTTTATAGAAAGCAATGTCAGATCAGGAAGTCTTGTGGCTAACAAAGAGATTTTGTTATTGGCTGGAATCTCTTGCTTTCTGACTAATGCAGCATAGAAGAAGCAGGAAGTGGAGAGGAAGAAATCTGGAAAGTCTAATTGTGAGGACTTCCCTCTGGCTAGAATATGGCTTAGAAATGACTCTCATCACAATGGGAGTTACAGCCTTTGCTGAACCAGAAGAAAGACTGCTGAGAATTTTCATATCTGGTAAAAGTTATGGAACAGAGACGAATATAATTATCTAAATCTAAGCACTCATGGTGAGTGACAAATCAGACCTAGAACTAGAGATAGAGTGTAGTATGGGAGAGTTGGAGAGGAAATGAATGATATTTATATTCACTCTAATCTTATTTTTACTATCAAAAGTATTGATCTCCATGACCTGTATTTTATAATATTAAGTGGGCATATGCTATATTTGAAACACTTTAGATCCCATGTGGACAATGTTTTCTCACAAGGAGGTATAGTACAGAGCATAGTGATGGCTGTGCAAGCTACCAGATGGTGCTTGAAACTCAAAGCTGTTACATTTCACTCCATTAGGCATATATAAATGGACCCTGTGGTCCTATCCTTGAGCTATCAGCTCACCAAGCACTGAGCATGGACAATCCTCAGTCTGTCTCTATTGCCCCAGGTTCCTTTTTTAAAGGCAATGGGTTCTTAACTATTTTGTGTCATGAACATTTCAGTTAATCCAGTGAAGTCTATGAACCATTTCTCAGAATTTTTTTAAATTAATATTTGAATAAAATGTTAAATTTCAGTTAGACTCAGAAGTTCTTCATTCAAAATTCACAGATCTTCCTCACCTTCTGCTCTAAGGTGTCTTTAAATGATTCTAAGAGGGAATATGTGAACTTGTTTCATATTTGTATATATTATGTGTGCATATAGTTATTTTTACAGAGACAGAGATAAATAACTGAATTTTTATATAATCTTTTTGTAATATATATTTTATATTATGCATTTTAAAATATTATTCAAAGAAGGGTTAATTGACTTCATCAGACTGCCGAAGGTATCCATGATAGAAAAAAGGCTGAGAATTCTTAATTAGAAGTTAGTAAAAATAGGGCGTGGAGCCAAGATGGCAACAGGAGAAGATCCTCTCTTAAGCTCGCTCTCTCTCTCTCTCTCTGATATTTCCAAACTTATAAAATAAGAACTGTAACTAAATTTTCAGGAGACAGAACCCACAGAGGGTTCCAATGAGGTGTTTCTCCAGCCCAAGGTAACCCAGAAAAGAATGGAAAGGTTCCGTTCCACGGGGTTAGAGGGGTGGCCACCAAAGTGAAGGAATTTCAGACCCCCGGAGGCAGCCTCAGGGCACTGGGAGTGGAGGATTACAACAGTGGAGGCAGTTTCCTGACCTACAACCCAGGGAGCACGGGGCACAACATTGAAGATCAGTGGGGGGCCTCTGCCAGTGAGAGCACATGAAGCCAGCCCTCGGGACATTCAGCCAGCAGCATGGCCACTACAGCCCAGATCCAGGAACCAGAAACAGGTGGAGTCAGTAAGCAGAAGCACTCAGGCTTGAGTGCTGAGCCTAGGTAGGGGAGTGGAGAGAGAATTTTGAGGTCTGCCCTATGTACCTGGAAAAGGACTCTGGGTCTCTGACCACATTCATATACTGATCACAGTCTAGGCCCCCCTATAGAACCTCAGGGGCCCTCCACCTCACCCCCGTGGCAGAGGGGTGCACTTGTGGTTATTCACAGACCAGGAGGGAAAACAGAGCCTCACACACTGAGATCCTTGAAGGGAGTGGGGTGTCCCAATAATACTCAAAAGCTCAGGAAGCACCCCAAAACCAGGCAGAGGCTGGGGAAATGAGTAAGCAGAGAAAAAAGAGGAACACCATTGAGAAATACTTTGTCTATGATCCCAAGAAGGATCCAAATCCTCAATCTGACAATGAGGAAGTACAAGCTCCTGCATCTAAAGACTCCAAGAAAAAATGGAAATTTGGCTCAGGCTATGACAGAGCTCAGAAAAAATTTTGAAAATCAAGTGAGGGAGATAGAAGAAAAATTGGGAAAATAAATGAGAGAGATGCAGGAAAAACATGAAAAAGAAGTCAGCAGCTTAGGGAGATCCAAAAAAATGCTGAAGAAAATAACATGTTAAAAACCAGCATAAATCAAGAGATAAAACAGTTCAAAAAGTTATTGAGGAGAAGAATGCTTTAAAAAGCAGAATTTGCCAGATGAAAAAAGAGATAAGAAAGTTCTCTGAGGAAAACAAATCCTTCAGATGTAGAATGGAACTGAGGGAAGATGCTGATTGTATGAGAAATCAAGACACCATATACTTCAAAACCAAAAGAATGAAAAATTAGAAGAAAATGTGAAACATCTCATTGAAAAAAAAACAACTGATATGGAAAACAGATTCAGGAAAGATAATTTAAAATTATTGGAATACCTGAAAGTCATGATCTGGAAAAGAGCCTTGACTTCATTTTCAAAGAATTCATACAGGAAAATTGCCCAGATATCCTAGAAGCAGAGGGCAAAATAGAAATGGAGAGAATCCACCGATCTCCTCGAGTAAGAGATACAAAAACAACAACCCCCAGAAATATTATAGCTAAGTTCCAAAACTCCCAAGTCAAAGAGAAACTATTATAAGCAGCCAGGACACAACTCAAATATCATGGAGCTGCAATCAGGATCACACAGGACTTAGCAGCAACCACATTAAAAGCTTGTTTGGCTTGGAATATAATATTCTGGAAAGCAAAAGAGCTTACAATGCAACCGAGAATCAGCTACCTAGCAAAACTGAATGTCCTCTTCCAGGGAAAAAGATGGACTTTCAATGAACCAGGGGAATTTCAAATGTTCCTGTTGGAATGGCCAGAGCTGAACAGAAGGTTTGATCTTCAAATACAGGACTCAGGTGAAGCACAGAGAGTGGAGGAGAAGGGTAAAATATGAAGGACTTAATGATGATGAACTACATGTATTCCTGCATAGAAAAAATGTAGAAAAATGATAATACTCATATGAACCTTCTCATTTAATAGAGCAGGTAGAAAGAACTCTTATAGATGAAGCACAGCAGAGAGCTGAATTTGAAGATATAATATAGTGTAAAATGGAGTCAATGGCTAAAAGGGAAATGCAATGGGAGAAAGAAAAAGAAGAGGTAGAATAGGCTAAGATATTTCATATAACAAGATTTTTTTTATTACAATGAGCTATTGCAATGATATGGAAGCGGAGAAGGTAAGGGGGGAATGAGGGAACCTTCACTCTCATCAGAGGTGACTAGGAGAGGAAAGAGCATATATAATCAATGGGTTATAGACATCTAGAGTAAGAAGGAGAGAAGGGGGATGGGGGAAGGGTGGAATATGGGGGGGGAGAGTGATCAGATATAACACATTTTCTCTTTTACTTCTTGCAAGGGGCTGGGATTGGATGGCCTGTCCAGAACCATAATGCCAGGTGGATGCTGGGCCTAAGGGGTGGTATGTGGGTTTGGGGCCTCTTGGCCCCAGGGCTGAGGATCTGTCTGCTGTGCCACTCAGCTACCCTACAGCACATTTAAGAATAGGGACAGAGTGAAAGGAGAGAGAAAATATAGTATATAGTAGTGGGGAAGTACGTATTGCGATCAGCAATGGCAATGGTAGAAAAATATGGAACCAGCTTTTGTGATGGACTTATCATAAAGAATGTGATCTATCCACAACAGAGCTGGAGGTGTTGGAACACAGACTGAAGCACATTATTATTATTATTATTATTATTATTATTATTATTATTATTAGGGGGTTGCAGGGCAAATGGTGTTGGGTGGCTTGCCTGGGGCCACACAGCTGGGTGATTGTTGGGTGTCTGAGGCTGGATTTGGACCCGGGTGCTCCTGGCTCAAGGGCTGATGTCTTGTACACTGAACCACCTGGCCGCCCCTACTATTATTACTGTTATTATTTTATTTTATTTTATTTTATTTTATTTCATGTTGGGTTTTTTTCCTTGGTTTTTGTAGGGAAATGGGGTTGGGGTGGCTTTCCCAGGGTCACACAGCTGGGTGATTGTTGGGTGTCTGGTGCTGGATCCAGGCTCAGGTGCTCTTGGCTCCAGGGCTGGTGCTCCTGGCTGCCCCTATTATCATTATTATTATTATTATTTTTATTTTTATTTTTTATTTTAATTATTTTCTCTTTCCTTTACCTTATTGCTCATGCAGGTCTATATTTTTTGGGGGGAGGGGCTATTATGTTTAATCTTAAACAAAAATATTTTAGTAATGTATAAAAAATCATCTGTATAAAAAATAAGAATAAATAGATAAATAAATAAAAATTTAAAAAAAGAAAATGAAGGACAGGTTGGGGGGGGAAGTAAGATTAGGGGAAGAATTGTAATACTCAAAATAAATAAAATCTTTATTAAAAAAAGTTAGTAAAAATAAAGATGTAATTTTTCTTCCTACCCCAGGTCTCAGAGGCCCCAAAATCTATTCAGTGACCCATTTTAAAAACCCTTGGCTAAATGAATGCCTTAGTATTCTTAAATGATTCTTGTTTTATGCTCTTTTGCTTTCTCCATTTACATAAAGCAACCTTACTCTTTGCTGTGATGCATCTCTGAAAAGTATAGACTCAAAGAATTTATTTGCCCAGAATATATGCAAAACATTTTCCATTTCAAAACAGCTGACACTCCCAAGGGTCTTTAGTAATGGAGGCCCACCAAGCATTCTTGGTGCTAAAGATGAAAAAAAAACTAAAAGATGGAGAAAATCTCTATCCACAACTCATCTCATTCCTTCTCCTTTGATGGCTGGTGATGATTAGGACCTTCAAATTCTATCTGGATGCCTAGTGAAATTTACTGTCATCTGTCCCCCCCCAACCCAGCCACCCATGCAACAAAACGTCTTTCTCCATGCCTCCTTCACAATGTATTATTTTCTGAAAGTCACACTTAGAGTTTTATTTCATCTGACCATTTCAAAGTTCCATCAGAAGTGAATCAGAGGGGCAACTTAATGGCACAATGGATAGAGCACCAGCCCTGGAGTCAGGAGGACCTCAGTTCAAATCCGAACTCAGACACTTAATAAGTACTTAACTGTGTGACCTTGGCCAAATCACTTAAACACATTGCTTTGTAAAACCAAAACAAGAAGAAAGAAAGAAAGGAAGGAAGGAAGGAAGGAAGGAAGGAAGGAAGGAAGGAAGGAAGGAAGGAAGGAAGGAAGGAAGGAAGGAAGGAAGGAAGAAAATAAAAGGGAATCAGAGGATTACTTCCCAAAATTACCCTTTATGTTTTTCTCCAACAGGTATTTCCAACTTCATGCTCTCTTTAGTGCCTTAAGATGCAAAAAATTCAAGAGGAAAAACAGGAACAAGATTCATAATACATGGCAAAGCATCAATGTCTTTAGTAAATCACCAAGCATATATTAAATACTAATTGTGTCTAAAACACTGTGCTGGAAATACAAAAAATGTCCTCTACCTTCCTCCACAAAAAAAAAAAAATCCTGCCTACATAGAGACAAACTATGAAATAACTAGGTACCATAAAATATATAAAAAGTAGATAAAAAGAAACCAAAGAGGAGAAGATTAAGGGGATGAGAAAGGCCTGGTTCTTGGAAAGGCCTTCTGCAGAAGGTGTGCCAAAGAGCCAAAACTCGAAAACAATCAGGGAAATTAAAAGATAAAGCTGAGGAAGGAGAAAGGACATTACAGGCATGGAGGCATCCAGTGTTTAGGTATGTAGTTAGGAGAAGAGTGGCGTGGGAGGAATGGCAAATTGTGATTGCTTTGTAGAATACATTAGTTTTTTTTTTTTCAGAATACAAATAATACCACTGACAAACTCTGTTGACTGATAGCTTATCCTAATCATGAAGAAAATACAGAGAAACAAAATGTCTTGAATCTTGAGCTTAAAAGTAAGAAGGGTAATAATAATACCACATTGTGTAATGGCCTAGAATTCACAGTTCAACATCCCTCTGGCAAAGAGGTGCTAATGTATTAGACCTAAAGTCTTTCTCAATATTGGTCTCACAAGGGAGACTGAGATGGTAGGATGCATTGACCTGGTTTAGATAACTCCCAGCTGACTTGAAATGGGATGAAAATAATGAGGAAAGAAGTATAACTGGAAGAGGAAGAAACACTGGTCACTGAACAAGAGGAATGTCCTCTTCTTCTCTACCTTCTCTATCCCTATAGAAGATTACTCCATGGTTAAGGATCCATTCCTTCCTTGGTCATGGAAAAAGACATGAATTGTACTCTATATCAGGTTCTCAGTATGGTGTCTTTGGAACCTGAGAATTGATCCTTGATTGCTAGAACCTTACCTCAAACCTGGATAAAAAATCCAAAGGTAGACAGGAAGCAGGAAGGGAGAAAGAAAGGGAGGAAGAAAGGGAAGAAGGGACAGAAAAGGGAAAGGGAGTAAGGAGGGAGGAATTGAAAGGAAGGAAGGAAGGAAGGGAAGAAGGGGGAAGGAAGGAGGGGGAAGAGAGGAAGGATGGAAGGAAGGAAGAAAGAAAGAAGGGAAGAAGGTAAAGAAGACAGAATGTAAGAAGGCAAGGAAAGTAGAAAGGAAAGAAAGAACATTTATTTAGTACCTATTAGGTAGGTGCTGGGCTCTCTGCTAAGTACTTTACAAATATCATCACCTTGAAACCTCACATCAACCCTAGAAAGTTGATGCCATTATTATCTACATATTGTTTTTGAAAAAAAACTTAGATACATAGAAATTACATGACTTACCCAGGGTCAGACAGCTACCTACATACTTATGTGCTTGCTGCTGCTGCTGCTGATGTTTGTCCTTCATTCTCAAAGGAGACCATGGCACAAGCACATGAATTAGATTTTAGTGAGGGGAGCCATGCAAAGTCACCAGTCTCACTTTCTCCTCCAGAGACATCTGGGTTCCATGACCAGATATGAGTCAAAATAATGGGAGATGGCCTGGATGTTTGGCAATCTGGGGTAAGTGACTTGCCTAAGGTCATATAGCTAGTAAGTGTCAAGTGTCTAAGATTGGATTCAAACTCCCATCTTCCCAAGTCCAGAGCCAGTGCTCTATCCACTGCCCTTGTATGCTTGCAAGATATGATACTATCAACTATCCACCTTTTGTATATTATCTTTAACTTTGATGTCTGAAGCAATCTTGTTAACACAAAATTATAGAAACAGAGTCAATAGAATGATCTATTTCTTTAATAGGAATCCTCTTTAATTCTAATAGGAATCACCTTTACAATATTTTATCTGTTCTATCCATAAAGTGATTAAAAATTATTAAGCTAGCTGGAGAATGATAGCCCTGTAGTAAAAGAGACCTTGGTACAAGTCAGGGTCTCAGATCAATTTTTTAAAATGTCACAGTGGTGGCAAACCAAAGAGCTTTCCTCTGGTATAGCTGGTAAGTGTCAGATGATAGCAGAATTCAGATTTTCCTTATTCCAGGGTACCTAACTACTTCTAAGTGAAACACTAGGCTAGGAGTGGAAAGAATAATGAACTCAGAGTCACAGGTCTTATCCATATTACATATGAGACCTTGAACATTTCCTATAATTTATCTGGGTCTGAGTTTTTTCATCTGTAAGTTAGAAGGAGGTAGTAGGGTGGAACAGAGGTGTTTCAATAGATAATCTCACCAGTCCTTTCTAACTTTAAATATATAAACAGTTAAGTTCTAGTTTGCAATTCATTCTGTGGAAGAGATAACTCACTGCTTACAAGGCAAATCATCCTAGATTGCCTTGCTCGTTTTCCTTTTCTACCATGAAAACTTTGTGAGGTTTATGATATTTCATTCTTTTCTCCTATATCTTTCTCATTGAAAATTAGAAAAGGAAAATTAACTTTTGATTTCCACCATTTCTATCATATTTGAGAGAAAAAGGAACACATTTTTGACAGAAACAAATGAAGCATTCTGTGTAATAACTTGTATGACCATTATGGAGTAAGGGGTGCAGAAGGGTAGAAATTTCTCCATATGGCAAAAACTAACTAAACAGTTCATGGAAAGCTGCCTTCCTATTAAGTCTTGTCATTTCCACTGTTTTTAATAACTTGCAGACAATTGGGCTGCACCTGGTCCTTCTCTTGTATGTGGACATAGTCATTTGCAAATTTTTATGAAATATTTGAAACCATTTTCATCCAGCAGTGGCCAAATTCCAATGCAGACAATATTTTAAACTTTTTAAAGTCATTTTTGACAGGAAAATTCTAGGGACAGACTGAGGTTTCAAGAAGAACAATATGGAAAAATTAGAAGAGGATGGATAAGAGAATTTTTTGATCCTTAAAGACTTTAAAATATACAAGAATCAAAATTAAACATCTATTCCATTTTAAGGATTTTTCTGAACCAGATTTTCAGAACCAAATCTCTCAACATGCAAAGTGGGCAAAAAGTCAAAAGGAACTTTAGCAAGAATGAAGTTTAGAGCTTCCCTTCTTGGGGATAGAGAAAAAAGGAATGGGGAGTGATCCACTTGATCTTACTATGTACTTTTGTGCTTTTTTTGTTTATTTAATCATTTTTGTCTTTATTTTAATCCTTTCATTCTTTTAATCTCTTTATAATAAAGTGATTAAAAACTATAAATATAGTAGAAGAATTATCACCTTGCAGTAAAAGAGGCTTTGGTACAAGCCAGGGGCTCAGAACAATTAAAAAATATCACCCTAATATCAAACTGAAAAGTTTTATCTTGGTAAGCTCATCAAAGACCAGAAAGAAACTCTGAAAGATTAGGAGGGATGAGAGAGAAGGGAGAAAGGACTTCCTATGCCAGGAAGAGGTCAGCATGGAGAAGGAACAGGAACAGGAACAAGAATAGGAAAGATTATGAAGGGAGTATGAGAATGACAGTCCTTGCATATCAAATCTAGGATTTTATTCACTATGATGCAAGATGGGAAATAGTTGATTAGTCCTAGGTTTTAGTTGCCTGCATGCTCGATATGAGTCTATAGCATGCCATGCCTTCTCCCTTCCAAAAAACAATAATTAAAACTAATGTAATTTCAATTCAAAAAATATTATTTGTTTATTTATTTGTTTGCTTGTTTTTTGAGACTATATATCTGTGCATCACCCAGTCTGAGAGTACAACAGTTACTCATGGGTCAATGTCAGATACCACCACTAATCTGCAAGGATGGACCTGCTGTATTTCTTACCTGTACTCGTTCTTCCTCCTAGAAAACCTGATACCTTTTCCATTCCTAAATCTCACCATATTGGTGCCAGATTATTTAAGGATATCAGATTGGCTTTAGCTCTATTATAGGTCAGAATTCCAGACTTCAAGCAATAAACCAATCTCAGCTGCCCCTGTAATAAGGATTACACACACTGGCAATTACTACTGTTCAAGAAATATTTATTAATTGGGAACAGAACTGATATGGCAGCCTTGTCTGAGCTCTCCCAAATTTTTCTCCAAACAACTATGAATCAAAGTCTCCAACCAAATTCTGAAGTGGGAAGACCAACAAAAGCATAGGATAAAATATCTGGCAGTCCAAGACAGCTTAGAAGTCCAGCAGAAAAGCTCTACCTCATTGGGGTGAGAGTAGAATGTCATCCAGAAAATGACTCCCCATAAAGCAAGCATCAGGCTTTGGGGACAAGTACATCAGCATCACCGTATTCTGGTGCTATTAACCCAAAGAGAGTAAAGGGACCTGACAGCTGGTCAAAAGGAAATTACAAGAGACCTTTGCTGGCATTGGGGACAGGACTCTGTTGCATTGCTTGCACATGATTCTGGGTTGCATTCCCTGAGTAAAGAAAATCACTAGCACACTAACAGTTGAAGTCACAGAGGAGGAGAGCCCCTGGTAACAGTTCCAGACTACAAAAGAGTATTTGTGATCAATCACAGACTAGGATATAGGCCAGGAAAATAGTAACCATTCTTTTCCATAGATCAAATCACCTCAGAAGAACTAAAAACTCAGGTTTCCATATTTAGCTCTGAAAGCAGCAATATGATAAACCTCAAACTCAAGGCTGGGTAATCTTCATTCCAGGAGAAGAGTTCACTTTTAATATAAAGTTAAAAATCAAAAGTAAACTGGGGAAATGAGCAAACAACAACAACAAAAACAAACAAATACCTAAATAAAGAAAATAACTATAATGACAAGGAAGAGCAAAACGCAAATTCAAAAAGAGAGAAAGTCAAAACAGCTATATTCCGTCTCATATAGTTAGTTAGTTAGTTATTTAAAGGGAAAACTTTACGGAAAGTTTCTCTCATAAAGGCCTCATTTCTTAAATGTATAGAGAACTGAGGCAAATTTATAAAAACACACCTCATTAGTCAATTGATAAATGATCAAAGGAAAAGATAGGCAGTTTTCAGACAAATAAATCAAAGATATCTAATTTTATAAAAATGCTCTAAAGCACTATTGATAAGAGAAATGTAATTAAAACAGCTCTGAGATGCCACCTCATACCTATAAGATTGATAATATGACAGAGGAAAATGACAAATATTGGAGGGAATGTGGGAAAATTGTTGGTAGAATTTGGAACAATGTTCAAATGACTTTAAATGGTACTTATCCTTTGACTCAATAATATCACTTCTGGGTCAAAAAAGAAATTAAAGAAAAAAAAGAAAAGAACTTATCTGTGCAAAAAAATATTTGTAGCACCTCTTTTTACAGTGGCAATTGCTGAACAAGTTGTGGTATATTATCATGATGAAATACTATTGGGCTATAAAAAATGATTAAGAGAATGCTTTCAGGGAAACCTGGAAAAATTTACATGGAGTGATAAAAAGTAAAGCAGGCAGAAATAACCCAGAGAACATAGTACACATAGTAATAGCAATACTGTATCAAATGTGAATGACTTAGCTCTCAGAAATACAATGGTCCAAGACAATTTTGAAGAATTTATAATGAAAAATACTATCCAACTCCAAAGAAAGAACTAATGAAGCCTGAATGTAGTCTGACACAAACTTTAAAAAAAAGGTTTCTTTACTCTTTATGGCAGAAAAGGGAGGTCTGTGTTTTTTTAAACCATGACTAATATGAAAATACACTTTGTGTAACTCTACATGTATAACTTATAACAAATTGGAGAGAAAAGGGGGAGGGGAAGTAGAGCTAGAGAATAAAAGAATTTAGATCTCAAAATTTTAAAAATCAAAAGGCAAAATATTGCTTTTAAATGTAATTTGAAAAAAATGAAATATGCATTTCCAAAAAAATCTACTGTGTTAGATACTATGCTAGATGTTAGGAATAAAAGAATGAAAACTGACAAATTTCCTATCCTTGAGGAACTTATGGTTTAATAGTGGAAGAATAGGATATAGATAGATAGATAGATAGATAGATAGATAGATAGATAGATAGATAGATAGATTCAAATATACATTTATAGATTTATGTATATGTATGGGTATATATATGTGTGTGTGTGTGTGTGTGTGTGTGTGTGTGTGTGTGTATGTGTGTGCTTAGATAGATGGGGGGGGGAGATAGAAAGATGGATGATGGATAGATGGATGGATGATAGGGCAAAGCCTGAAGTCAGAAGATTCTTGTTTCTGAGTTCAAAATCTGGTCATAGACACTTAAAAGCTGTGTGACCCTAGACAAGTCCCTTAAAGTTGATTGTCTGTGAATCATAGAATCCTATGACATTCAAGCAATCAAAGTATGTGTAATTAGACTGCAATATATTATTAACAGTGGTGCATACAGAATATGTTACTTTAAGAATCATTAGGAAATGCAGGAAAATAAAATGGATCATCATGTTGATGAAATTGAGCAATATACACTGAAATTTTCACTGACACCCACAAATATTTAGATTGTTGTTCATTCTTCATTTTCAAAGAATACCAGTGACATCATAGGTTGATGTATTGAGCTACATTATAAATTAGATTTAAATAAGGCAAAGTTTTGCAGAGTTGTCAGTCTTACTCTTTCTTCCAGAGTCATCAAAATTCAGTGGCAAGATGAAAGCCAGGATGATTAGTAATCTTCAATATCTGTCCAATAATCCAAAAAATATTTATCACTCTTAGAAAAATCTCAGTCAAAGAGCCTTAGTAAAGGCTAGTAGCTCCACCTCCCCATAACTGTTCCTTTAGCTTCTGAAAGATTTATATGAATTCACTGACTCTCTGTTGCTCCCTCTACTTCCGCTTGATAGCAGCAGTCTATATGGCTTCTGATTTTTCAGTCTCTGTCTCTTTATCATAATGAAGATGACTGGGGGTAGCCAGACAGATAGCAATCATACTCATACTACAGGATGTCACCTCTCTGGAAGATACCACTTTACATAATTCATGACTACTCCATACCCTAATTCTGAGAAACCCCTTGATATAAATTTCCATGAATGAAACCTTTTGACCAGTATTTGCCTATTATATGAAGCTTTCCATTTTCAATCTCTATTGTCTATCTTCTCTATCTATAAAATTTCAGTTTTGAAAAAAGTTTTTATATAAAGCTTAAAATCATCTCTTAATTTTGAAGTCTCCAAAATCAACTTCAAATTGGTTTTTCTATAACTGTATTTTTTGAAGTTGATAAGAGTAGTATTTACTTCATTGTTTCTCAAAATAACTTCAAATCATTGTCATTAGCTTACTACCTGACATTTGTCATGAATTTTCCAAACTATCTTTTTTCTACGCCTTTGCTTTCTAGCTATATATCTTCTTTCTTTCTTAGCTAGTATTAAGCTTTAGGGAGAAAACTAATTTTCTCCCAAAAGTAATTGGATCAGTTCAAGTCATTATCATCAGCAACTTAAATTTTTTTTATCACTTGTCTCTAGAAGTTTGCTAAAAATAATTGCTTTTCAAATAGCTGTTTTGATATTTAATGTCAGAAATCATTATAAAAACAATATAGAGCCAGGTATCAGAATTCATAATCTGTAAAATCCAGAAAAAAATGTAATCTAATCAATTCTAACAATTACATATTTACAGGGGATATAATATTCTAGAGGACAAAGAATTTAAGATTACAAAAAGAATCACCGATTCAGCAAAATTGAGTATAATACTTCAGGGAAGAAATAGTATTTAGTTAAGTAGAGGACTTTTAAGCATTCCTTATGAATAAACCAGAACTGAATAGAAAATTTGATGTTCAAATGCAAGACTCAAGGAAAACATAAAAAGGTACACAGAAAAGAAAAATCTTAATGGATTTAATATGCTTAAACTATTGACATTCTACATTACTACTTGTAACTCCTAAAAATGTTATCATTATTCAGGCAGTTAGAAGGAGTGTACATAGACAGGATATGTGTTGAATATGATGGAATAATATCTTTTTTTTAATTTTTTAAAACATTTTGGAATAATATCTTATAAAAATTAAGGGTATAAAAGAATTATTGGAAAATGGGACAAGGGAGAGGTGGAATGGGATAAATTATCTTATATAAGAGGTATGAAAGAAGTTTTAGAGTGGAAGGGAAGATCAGAGAAGTGGGAGGGAATGATTAGATTTTACTTCATCAGAATTAGCTTAAAGATGGAATCAGAAACAAAAAATTAGGCATAGAAATCTATCTTACAGGAAAGTAGGAGGAGAAGGGGGAAAAAGCAGTGAGGGGCTAATAGAAGAGAGACTGGATTAGGGGAGGCATAGTCAGAAGCAAAAAAGTTTTTGAGGATGGACAGGGTAAAAGGGGAGAATAGAATAAATAGGAGGAAAATATAATGGAGGGAAACACACAGTAACAATGTGTTCATAACAGTGAAAATAATTTAAAGCAGGTTTCTCTAGTAAAGATCTCATTTGTGGTTTTTTTCAATTGATATATTATTTTATTTATCCAATTATATGTTATGAAAGTTTTTCAACATTTATCCACATGCAAATGCATATTTATAAGTCATAAAATTTTCTTCCATCCTCCCTTCTAACCCCCCTCCCTTCTGCAGTAAACATTTAAGTGAACATTGTATATGTACATTTGTGTTTAATGTGTTTCCAGATTAGTCATTTTCTGTAGGATGAATTAGGTTTAAGGAAAAAGAAAGAAAACCATGAAATAGAAAGGGAAAAACAAAAGAGAAATTTTTAAAAAGTGAACATAGTGGAACTAGACTTCTGGCCAAGATGACGGAGAGAAGTCAGACACTGTGCTAAGGTCTCCTGGCTTTACCCCTGAACTAATATGAAATGAGCCTCTTAACAGAATTAAAATCCACAAAATCCAGAGAAGAACAAAGGAAAAGAACATCTGTTTGTCTCAGGGGAATGTGGGTAAGCCAGAGACAGAGAGCAGAGAGCTAACACAGGGGCTGTGGGGTGAGATCTAGACTAACCTCAGAATAGTTGTGGAAGCTTTTGGCTTTGTAATCAGGCAGCAGCGCTCCAGTGAGGGTGGAGGGAGAGTTTGAGTGCAGAGGGCAGTCAAGTTCCAGCAGGGCTAGACATCAATCCAGTCAACTCCACTGACCTTTGAAGACCAGGGCTGCCAGCCTTGTAATTTCAGCAGAGTCTCCATTTTTCCAGTTGAGTCCTTCCCATCCCTGTGAGAGAAAGATTCTTCCCAGAACAAACACAGTAAAAACCTTCCCACCTCCCTTTTCTCCCCAGGCTCAAGGGTGGGCAGCAGATCTCTCTCAATACTGAGTGAATAATAATATTTACTACATAGCCTGAGGGCCCAGCCCACATTGTTCAAAGATAATTCAGACCCTGCTGCTCCCCACCCCCAAGGCCTAAGGAGTGGGCAACCACATCAAGGTTGCAGACACTCTAGAGAAAGCCTCTAGCTTCCCTTAGTGGACCACCTACTTGGAGTTACTAAATCCAGTGAGCTAAGCCCCTAGGGTTTTCAAAAGCAAAGGTCTGTGAAACAGCCCCTCCCCCAAAACAAGATCCTAGGAAAATGAAGAAAGGCCATCAGAAAAGTGGGAGGGGGTCCATTGAAAACTAGATCAAAGACAAAGACACTAACTTGGAGAGAGCTATAATTTCTGAGGAGAATATGAATTGGTCTCCAACCCTGAAAGACTTCTTAGTAGAGATCAGGAAGGAGTTTAAAAAGCAATTGGAAAAATTAGGAAAAGAAACCCAAGAGGAAATCAACACCTGACAAGAGAAAATTAACATCTCACAACAAGAAAATAATTCTCTCAAAAACCATAATTTGGCAAATGGAAAACTCCTTCAAAATTAGAATTGACCAATTGGAAAAGGAGTTGCAAAAGGTAAATGAAGAAAATTCTTCCCTTAAAAAAAATGGAATCTATAGAAACTAATGACTTCATGAGACAACAAAAATCTGTTAAACAAAACCAAAAAATCAAAAAACTCGAAGAAAACATAAAATACCTCATAGGCAAAACTACTGAATTAGAGAATAGATCTAGAAGAGACAGCTAAGAATCATTGGACTTCCTGAACACATTAAGGATAAAAATAAATGCCCTGATATCATGGAACCAGAGGGCAAAATAGTTACTGAAAGAATACATTGATACCTGCCTGAAATGGATCCCCAAATGAAAACACCAAGAAATATTGTGGCCGAATTTTAGAACTATCAGATAAAAGAGAAAATCCTGCAAGCAGCCAGAAAGAAACAATTTAGAAATCAAGGAACCACAGTAAGGATTAAACAGGACCTGGAATCAAAAGCTTGGAATGCAGCCAAGAATTCATTATCCTGCAAGACTGAGTCTTCTCTTCCAGGGGTAAAGATGAATATTTAATGAAATTGGAGACTTCCAACTTTTCCTGATGAAAAGACAAGAGCTAAGTAGAAAATTTGGACTTCTAAAAGGAGACTCAAGAGACACATGAAAATGGAAAAAAAGGAAAAAGAAAAAAATTGCTATCCAATAATATGAAACCAGCTATATCCCCACTTGGGAGAAAGATTCTCATAACTCTTGAGAATTGTAACTCTATTAGAGAGAATATATTTAGCTAGAAGTATATGACTTGTCTATCATGGAATGATTTGGTCTTGGAATGATTTAAAAACAATATCTCCTTAAAAGGGGAGGGGTGCTGTAAAAGATGGGAGGAAGGAGGAGATTGTATGGGGTAAATCACATTACATGAAGAGGCACAAAGGACTGATTGCAATAGAGGGGGAAAAGGGAAAAACTAAAAACTGCCTGAATCTTTCTCTCATCAGATTTGGCTCAAAGAAGGACTAACATACACACACACACACACACACACAGTCAAGAAACTTATTAATCTTTAAAATATTAAAAGGGGAACGGGGAGAGGGGAGGAAAAGGGGAACTAACAGAAGGAAGGAAAGGAAAAAAGGGCAAAGGGAAAGAGGAAAGATAGGAGAGGAGCAATCCTTATCTCAGACAAAGCAGCTGCTAAAATAGTTTTCATTAAACGAGATTAAGAAGAAATTATATCCTCTTAAAAGGTACCATAGAGAATGAAGCAATTTCAATACTAATATGTATGAATCAAGTGGTATTACACCCACATTGTTAGAGGAGAAGCTGAATGAGCTACAGGAAGATTTAGGCAGCAATACTCTACTGATGGGACACCTCAACCTTCCTCTCTCAGAATTAGATAAATCTATTCATAAAATAAACAAGAAGGAAGTTAAGGAGGTAAATATAATAATAGAAACCTAGACATGATAGACCTTTGGAGGAAACTGAATGGGGACAGGAAGGAATATATTTTTGTTCTGCAGTACATGGCACTAACACAAAAACTGATCATGTACTAGGGTATAAAAAACCTTATAATCAAATACAGAAAGGCAGAAATAGGGAATATTTCCTTCTCACATCATAATGCAATAAAAATCAAGTGCAATAAAGGACCATAGAGAGACAGATCAAAAACTAATTGTTAAAGAATAAGTAGATCAAGCAACAAATTATAGAGAGAATTAATGATTTCATCCTTGATGATGACAATAATGAGACAATGCACCAAAATTTATGTGATACAGCCAAGACAGTTATTAGGGGATATGTTATATCTTTAACTGCTTACATGAATAAAATAGAGAAAGAGGAAATCAGTGAACTAAGCATGCAACTAAAAAAATTAGAAAAAGAATTAATCAAAAACCCTCAATTAAATACCAAATTAGAAATTCTAAAGATTAAAGGAGAAATTAATAAAATTGAAAGCAAGAAAACTATTGAATTAATTAATAAAACCAAGAGTTGGTTTTATGGGGAAAAAACTAAAATTGATAAATTTTAGTAAATTTGATTAAAAAAAAGAAAATCAAATTACTGGTATCATAAATGAAAAAGGTGAACTTACCACCAATGAGGAGGAAATTAAAGTAATAATTTGAAATTATTTTGCCCAACTAAATTTGATAATCTAAAGTGAAAT
This sequence comes from Macrotis lagotis, assembly GCF_037893015.1. Classification (NCBI taxonomy): domain Eukaryota; kingdom Metazoa; phylum Chordata; class Mammalia; order Peramelemorphia; family Peramelidae; genus Macrotis; species Macrotis lagotis. Next base: position 127,215,645 of record NC_133665.1, read on the forward strand.
GGATGAATATTTATGAAAATATAAACTGCCCAGGTTAAAGAGGAAATTAAATATGTAAATAGTTCTACCTCAGAAAAAAGAAATTCAACAAGCTATCATTGAACTCCCTAAGGAAAAAATCTTCAGGGACAGATGAATTCACAAATGAATTTTATCAAGCATTTAAGGAACAATTGGTTCCAATTCTATATAAACTCTTTGGAAAAAATAGGTGAAGATGGAGTTCTGCTTTACTCCTATGACACCATTATGGTGCTGATACCTAAATCAGGAAAAGTCAAAATAGAGAAAGAAAATTATAGATAAATTTCCCTAATGAATATGAATGCAAAAATTTTAAATAAAATCTTAGCAAAGAAATTACAGCAAGTTATCACAAGGACAATACATTATGACCAAGCAGGATTTATCCCAGGAATGCAGGGTTGGTTCAATATTAGGACAACTGTTATATTGACTATATCATTAACAATCCTACCAAAAACTCCAGATAGTTTAGGAATAAATGGATTGTTTCTTAGAATGATTAGCAGCATCTATCTGAAACCATCAACAAGCATTATATGCAATGGGGATAAGCTAGAGGCATTCCCAACAAGCTTGGGGATGAAACAAGGATGCCTGTTAACACCACTACTATTTAATATTGGATTAGAAATGTTAGTTGTAGCAATAGGCAAAGAAAAAGAAAGTGAAGGAATTAGAATTGGGAAGCAAGAAACAAAACTCTCACTCTTTGCAGATGACAATGTTATACCTGGAGAATCCTAAAAAATCATCTAAAAAACTATTAGAAACAATTAGCAACTTTAGCAAAGTCACAGTATATAAAATAAACCCTCTTAAATCCTTGACATTTCTATATATTAATAGCAAGATAGAAATAGATAGCAATAGAAAGAGAAATCCAATTTAAAATAACTTTAGACAATATAAAATACTTGGGAATCTACCTGCCAAGGGAGACTCAGAAAAATTCAAAAAAAGTCAAGAATATCAAGGGATTTAATGAAAAAGTGCAAAAGAGGTAGTTTAGCTTTACCAGATATAAAAATGTACTATAAAGCATCAGTCATCAAAATTGTCTGGTATTGGCTAAGGAATAGAGTGAAGGATCAGTGCAATAGATTAGGTGCAATAGCAGGAAATAATTATAATAATCTGTTATTTCATAAACCCAAAGAGTCCAGGTTCTAGAATAAGAACTCACTCTTCAATAAAAACTCTTGGGAAAATTGGAAGTTAGTATCACAAAAACTTGGATTAGACCAACAGCTCACACCCTATACTAAGATAAGATCAAAATGGGTACAGGATTTAGACATAAAAGACAATATTATAAGCAAACTAGGAAGTCAAGTAATAGTTTACCTGTCAGATCTATGGAAAATGAAGCAATTTATGACCAAGGAAGAAAACATCATTAAAAACAAATTAGATAACTTTGATTACATTAAATTAAAAAGTTTTTGCACAAACAAAACCACTGTAAACAAGATCAAAAGAAATGTAGTAAATTGGGAAACAATTTTTAAAGTAGTATTTCTGACAAAGAACTCATTTTTAAAATATATAGAGAACTGAATTAAATTTATAAAAAGTAAAAAATAAAAACAAGCCATTCCCCAATTGACAGATGGTCAAAGTATATGTAAAGGCAATTTACAGATGAGGAAATCAAAGTTATCTATAGTCCTATGAAAAATTGCTCTAAGTCATTACTGATTAGAGAAATACAAATTAAAGCAGCTCTGAGGTACCATCTCACACCTATCAGATTGGTCAATATGACCAGAATGGACAATGTTCAATGCTGGAAGGGATGTGGGAAATCTGGATGTGTGAAAATCATGGTTGGTGGAGCTTAGAACTCATGCAATATTTTTGGAGAGCAACCTGGATTTATGCCCAAAAGGCAATAAAAATGTGTATATCCTTTGATCCAGCAATAATACTACTACTAGTTCTATAACCTGAAGACATCATGCAAAAGGGTAAAAGCATCATTTGCACAAAAATATTCATATTAATCCTGTTTGTGGTAGCAAAGAATTGGAAATCAATTGAATGTTCAACAATTGGGGAATGGCTGAATAAATTGTGGTATATGGATGTTATGGAACACTATTAAAAATTCTAATATTCTAATATTCCTCTATTAGAAACCAAAGAGGGATGGAAATTCAGAGAAGCCTGGAAAGACTTGCATGAACTGATGATGATCAAGATGATCAGAACCAGAAGAACATTGTACACCCCAATGGCAACATGGGGGTGATGATCAATCTTATTGGACTTGTTCATTCCATTAATGCAATAATTAGGGACAATTTTAGAGCATCTGTACCCAGAGAAAGAATTGTGGAGTTTAACAAAGACCAAAGTCTATTACCTTCGATTTTTTTTTAGAAAAAAAGTGTCTTATGTACTACATAATTTTGCTATCTCTAACATTTTATTTTCTCCTCAAGGATCTGATTTCTCTCCCAACACATTCAATTTCAAACAATGTATAGCATGGCAACAATGTAAAGATTACCAGACTGCCTTCTGTGGGGGGATGGGGGAGGGATGGGAAGGTGGAGGAAAGATTGCAAAATTCAAAACCTTACAGAAAATGAAGGGTAGAAACTATTATTGTATAGAATTGTAAAACAAAATATTATTTTAAAAAACTTGAACATAGTGTTCATTCAGATTCTTTACTTGATTTTGTTTTTATTGTTTTTCTTCCTCTGCATTTGGATAGCATTGCCCATAGCAGGTCTCCTAGGGATGCCCTAGCTCTCTGAACTATTGAGAGGAGCTGAATCCATCAAAGTTGATCAACTCACAATGCTGTTATTAATGTGTACAGTTCGTGTAATTCTTTCCATGCTTCTCTAAAGTCTGACCATTCATAGTTTCTTATAGTACAGTAATATGTCATAACATTCATAAAACATAACTTATTCAGGCACTCCCCAGATGATGGGGAATCCCCTCAATTTCCAGTTTTGTCACTACAAAAAGAGTTGTTATGAATATTTGTGAGGGGCAGCTAGATAGCACAGTGGATAGAGCATTGGCCCTGGAGTCAGGAGGACCTGAGTTCAAATAAAATCTCAGACACTTAATAATTACCTAGCTGTGTGACCTTGGGGAAGTCACTTAACCCCACTGCTTTAAATAAAGAAAATTTTTAAAAAGGGAATATTTGTGGATCTTTTCCCATGCTTTATGATTTTTTTCTGGATTTAGAAAGGTGTCATTTCTCAAAAACTATAGAGAGAACTGAGTCAAATTTATAAATATACAAATCATTCCCCAATTTATAAAGATTCAGTGACATGAACAAGCAATTTTCAGGTCAAAATTATCTAGTCATATGAAAAAATACTCTAAATCACTATTGATTAGAGACATGCAAATTAAAGGTACCATCCCATATCTATCAGATTGATCAGTATGACAGGAGAAGAAAATAATCAATGTTGTAAGGAATGTGGAAAAATTGTTATACTAATGCTCTGTTGGTGGAGCTGTGAGTTGATTCAATCATTCTGTTGAGTAATTTGGAATTATGCCTAAAGGACTATAAAACTCTTCATACATAACCTTAAATCCAGCAATACCATTACTACATCAGTATCTTAAAGAGTTTTTTGAGAAAATTTACAAATTACAAATTACTAAACTACAAATCTCAATAACAGCAATATTGTAGAATGATCAACTGTGAATGACTGTTTTTCTCAAATACTATAATGATCCAAGAAAATTCCAAAAAACTTATGATGAAAAATACTATCCAAATGATAGAGTATTAATTCAAACTGAAGAATACTTTTAGGAATTTTCTTTATTTTGCTTGCTTTTTTTTCTTTTGTGTCCTGTATTTACTTTCACAATGACTAATATGGAAATAGGTTTCGCATGATAATATATATATATATATATATATATATACATATATATACACATGCATACGCTATTTTAAATTGCTTGAAGTGTCAGGGAGAGTGAAAGGAAGGGAATTTGAAACTGAAAATTTTACAAAGAGAATATTAAATTGTTCACATTAATAATGTTATGAGTTGATCAACTATGATGGATGCAGCTCTTCTCAGAGATGTACAGGTCATGGACATCTCCAAGAGACCTATTATGGACAACGACATCCACATACAGAGTAAAAACAAAAACAAAAAAGCCCACAGAATCAAAATGCATACTGTGTTCACTTTTTTAAAACTTCTCTTTGCTTTTCCTTCCTATCTCATGGTATTTATTTCTTTTCCCTTATTCCTAATCCCTCTTATACAAAATGACTATTATGTACATATGTTAAACAGAAATATGCATGTCCAACTTTTACCAGATTGTTCACCCATAGGGGAAGGGGAGAGGAAAGGGAGGAGAATGATTAAAAAATATGTAACTTATAAATTTGCAAATGGATGAATGTTGAAAAACTATCAAAGCATATAATTGGGAAAATAAAATAAAATATACATTTTTTTTTGCAAAGCAATGGGGTTAGGTGGCTTGCCCAAGGCCACACAGCTAGGTAATTATTAAGTGTCTGAGGCCAAATTTGAACTCAGGTACTCCTGACTCTAGGGCCAGTGCTCTATCCACTGTGCCACCTAGCCACCCCTATTTTTTGGGTTTTTTTTTTAAATGAATGCTAAAATTATTTTTGCCTCTAATGGGAAATAAATAAATATTTTTAAAAGAATACCAAGATTAAAAAAAAATTCTCCTACTTCACCATCTTGCTTCTGCATTATTTCGGGTATCTCATTATCTATGAATGAGTCAGTATCAAAGGCTATTAATGTCTTATACACCTCTATTTCAAACAAACTGTATTATATATTGTATTATCCCATAAATTGGCACACTTGCTTTCCAAGGACAGGGATGCTTTTTCCCCAAAATTGCTGTTCTGTATTCCTCTTTGATCTGAAATATCCACCATTTATGGTATAAAAAGTTAGAAACTTCTTTTCTGTTTCCTTTGAGCGAATATCATCTATTTTCCTACTCCTAAAAGCTGTTGGCCTCCTTGTTATTGACCAGGACCATCTTCTCTTTTCTCTCTACATTCCATTTCTGAAATAACAGTGTCTGGTACATAGTGGATGCTTGATAAATGCTTGATGATTGGTGATTTTATCTTCTTTGGCAAATTTAATTAATTTTGTGCAAATGACTTTTAATTCTCTGATCTAGCCCTAAGCTCTTCTCTTACATCATCAAATGCCCTATCCATGTCTGTTCATGTGTAGTTCTTATCCATTTACTCTTATGAGTTCACTTCAGTGGACAGTAGAGGGAAGAGGAGTGTACGTGTGTTTGTGGGCTGGGGAAACCACAGTCTCTGCCTTCAAGAAGCTTGTATCACATTAGGAATCTTTTTACTCAAGTTTTAGCCTCTCTCTCTCAATTTTTCCATTAGGTTTTGCCTGCTGAGATGGGTTTTTTTCTCCTTTCCTCTCTTTTCCTGTTATTTTTTTCCCTTTTTAAAATTTTTTATTCTGAACTTAAACACTACATAAAATAACCATTTTCATTATGTTGTAGACCACAAGATGATTATACATGAAACCTTAGGTTCCTGTTACTTGCATATAACTTTTCTTTAGAAACATATGAATTTGACTTACAGCTATCAATAACCAAAATCTCCATAACACCAAAAGAATGTCAAATGCCTCTAGGCATCTCAAATTGAATCTAGCTAAAAAAGAAATGCTTATCTTCTAAGCCCCAATATAAATGACTCTTCTTGAAAGGTGTCTAATTATATTGAGGACTACACCAACCTTTCATTCATTCAAGTTCTTCACTAAAGAGTCATTTTCCCTTTCCTTCATGTTCAACATCTAATTAATTGTGATTAGTACCTCCACAGTAATTCACATTTGTCCCTTTTTCACACAGTTTTCACATTAGTTCAGGGTCTCAAGAATGCATAACTCAAGACAATTAAAATGATCTCCTAATTGCCTGCTTATAGACCCACTACCACCATTTCCAATTCATCTCTTTCATATGTTTCAAATTTTTCTTCCTAAAGCACAGATCTGATCATGGGGAACATATCAGTGAATCATTCTCTATCTCCTCTAGGAATCAAATTCTTAAGTCTGATATTTATGTTCCACCACAATTTGGTCTCATCTCCCTTTCCATTCTTATTTCATATTACCCCCTTTCATAAACTCTGTATTCCAACCAAACTGATTACTATTTACTTCCCAGATGAGTTCCATCTCAGACTCCTTCTCTGTATTTGTGCAAGATATCTCCCTTGTCTGGAATGTACAGCCTCCTTATCTCCACCACTCAAAAGTCTTTTTTGCCTCTATTACTCTACAAAGATACAATCTCTGAAAAGAATCCTTTCCTAATATTTCCATTTGTTAGTGTTCCTAATAATCAAATTGATCAAATCAAATTACTACATAATCAAATATTTACCTATTTGCATACATCCCCCAGGAAAAACATAGCCTCTTTGAGTAAAGGGAGTGTAGTCTTTCTATTCCCAACACCCAGAGCAGTGTCTTGTTCTCTTTTAAATTTCAGAGAGCAAATTAAGAGTGTATTCTTTGGGGAAGCAAGAAATATAAAGAGATCTAGAAGAACCCCAAAATTTGATAAGATGCTGTGAAGGTGTGGATAATATGGATTGCAATCTCTATCAGGGAGGGAATAGCCTATATGCTGTGGGAAACTGCTTTATTCACTACATCAAAAGTTTTCTGACTTTGACCTTAATAATTAATAGATTCATATGTTTTTCATAACCTTTTTATCTTTATTCAATTGTTATATTATTCTGAAAGAATGAGATACTTCAGGGACTTAATCTTATATATGACTGTAAATATTAAGGAACCAGGTCTGAGTCTTTCTGATAATTCTCAAATAAATGAGCTAAAATAATTTGGAAAAAAACTTACAGATATGTCCATTTCTGAGAAATGAGACTCACTAAGGACTCAAAAAATTATGGGAAAATTGGTAATTATTGGGTGGAAAAATATACAAAGAAGGTAAACCCAAGTACTAATTTATCTAGTTGTTTGAGATATGGAATGACTACATTCAGAATGAAAAAAAAGAACATCCATAATTTCCTTGTGGTCATATATTTTACTAACTGTTTGTTCTGGTATAGAAATTTGTTGTAAAGGGAAAAATCAAAGAACTGACTATAATAGCATTATACCTAAGCTGAATGACTCAACTGGAAGAGTGAGAGAGAATTAATGGACAGAAGGAGCCTGTACAGGTCTGGATTCTAATTCAGCATCCCCCCTCTGTCAAGAGCTAGCCTAATTATCTTGAGCACTCAATTCAGAAATCCCTGGATCTTATCTCATCTACTCAAGAACTCAAAGCATCCTTAACTCTATTTGATTTCAGGTAAGAGTGACAGCAGAGTCAGGATTAACCAAGTGGGAGGCATTCCTTTTCAAAAAGAAGTAACACAATGAAGAAACTGAGTCAAGAAAATTTTACTTTTAACTATCTTCAAAGACATTTACTTGACCTTTTCCCAAATATAAACATCCACATGTCATAGTTCAAAAAAAAAATGAGTGTTTTGTATTTCTCTCCAGTGATGGATTACTGATTTAAGGATCCATCAGGTAATTCACAACTTGGAAAATTATCAGTTGCAGTCTCAAGAGATTTTTCCTCAGAGAACAAGTTTCTCTAATAGTACCTTAGGGCTGGATACAATTGTAATCACTCTCATGGTGTTGCAATAAGCAATAAACATTTACCAGCACTCATACTCATACATAAAAGATGCTTGTTCTTTTTTTTTCTTTGAGTTTAAAATCATCCTATTGTAAAGATTAATTATTATTAAATCACCTTAAAATTATAGACAAACTTGTCAATTCCCAGTAACCGATTCTATTATTTAGGAATTTCCATAAAGCAAATAATTCTTTCAGAGGCCTGATGACCTTGCCTAAATAGATAGTTTTAAGAAACCTGACAAGGTTACAAATAAATGAAGTGTACAAGGTCTTTTCTTTGTATATTTTTCCACCCAATAATTACCAATTTTCCCATGATTTTTTCAGTCCTTAGTGAGTCTCATTTCTCAGAAATGGACCTATCTATAAGGTTTTTTTTTTTCCAAATTATTGTAGCTCATCTATTTGGGAATTCTCAGGAAGAATCAGACCTGCTTCCTTAAATAAGTTCCCATTTTGGGAAGGAAGAAGCAAGACAGTTCTTAAAATTCAAATTGAATTGAACATAATCTATTACAAAAAATAGTAGAAATCATATAATTTATAGAAAAATTTGCAATTTTAAGACATTCACCAATTTTAAGTTATTTTTAAATTGATCAGTGCTTAACCTTAGTTTCTAAGACTCCCTAAATATCTAATTAAATATTCCAAGTTCAATTACTTTTGGGTTATATATATATATATATATATATATATATGCATATATATGTATATGTATATGTATATGCCTTTTCTCTTTTTCATGAACCAGGAAAGTGTTAATAATAGGCAGTTTCTAAGCACCATTTCTAATTTTTTTTCTTCACACTGAAATTTCACTGGCACCACCCCCAAACCTGCCTCTTGATAATCATGCAAATGCAGGCCATTTACTGCTAGAGCTTCAAATTACAGGGCTAGCTACTCTCAATTTGCTGCCAAAGATTTAAAATGATAGTCACTTATTTTCACCTCTCTCATAGGGTCCATGAAATCATTTCTTTCAAAGTCTCCAAACCTTTACTTGCAAACCCACTATCAGTGCACACAGACCACAGAATTCTTTATTTTTCCCCTTCATTACTATTTGCTTTCTCTCTGTCTCTCTCTCTCTCTCTCTCTCTCTCTCTCTCTCTCTCTCTCTCCCTCTGTCTCTGTGCCTCTCTCTGTCTCTATCTCTTTATGTATATATATATATATATATATATATATATATATATACATATATGCATAGATATAGATATATAGATATCCCTCCAATGGACTTTGATAAGAACCCTTTAAAGTTGTCCAGCCTATCTCTTTCATGTTTTGATCTGACACTTCTTAGTTCTATTTGTTTTGACAAATTATATCACAAATAATCTTTACTTCATTGAATATTTTTCCGTGTGTGTGTGTGTGCATCTCTCTCTCTCTGTGTCTCCGTCTCTGTCTCTCTCTCTCTGCATGTCTCTCTGTGTCTCTGTCTCTGTCTCTGTCTCTCTCTCTCTCTCTCTCTCTCTCTCTCTCTCTCTCTCTCTCTCTCTCGTCCACCCTCTGATACCACCTTCCTATTGCCAGAGTAAACAGCAATAACACCAGGAGTTACCTCACTTGACACTCAAGTGGAACTGGTTGGCTGGGAAACAAAACATCCTTCTAACTAAGCTAATTGAAAAGACACGAATATGTTTTGCTCTAATTGGACTCAAATCCCCCCCCCCAAAAGAACACTCTAAAAATAATAATAAAATATTGAGATTCAAAATAAAAAAAAAGGAAAGTTCACACCACTAAGGAGATATATATGTGACCACTTTGTAGTGTTATTGGTCTAATTGGGGTAGTTTACTCACAAGATCTGCTCATGGCAGCAGAAGGACTAAATAGTGGGTCTAACATACCAAATTTAGGTCAGGTCAGATATTATATGGAAATAGAACAAGAGGGTAGAAAGGGCCCAGAGTCACATGCAGATTTTCTCATGAGATAGTTGGAGCTTTTTTTGCTTGTTTACCTTCTTTCAAAGTAGTTTACATTAACTGTAGAGATATGTCACATGCTCACATTCTGGATCCTATCATGTAGAAGATATCCTAGAGCTGTTTAAGTTTGAATTTCTCTAATCAATATTGATTTAGAACATTTTTTCATATGACTGAAGAAAGCTTTAATTTCTTTGACTGAAAACTGCCTGTTCATATCCTTTCTTGATTTGGGGAGTGACTTGCATTCTTATAAATTTGACTCAGTTTCCCACATATTTGAGAAATCAGAGAGAGACTTGCTATAAAAAAATTTTGCTAATAAAAAATTTTCCTCAGTCTTTTTTGCCCAATCTTGGTCACATTGGTTTTGTTTGTGCAAAAATGTTTTAATTTAATATATCAAAATGATTCATTTTACATCCTACAATTCTCTCTTTATCTTGTTTCATTATAACTTCTTCCATTATCCATAGATCATACAGGTAAACTATTCCACAATCGGCTTATAGCATCACCTTTTATGCCAAAATTATAAACCCATTTTTACTTTATCTTGGAGTACCATGCAAGATATATCTAATTTCTGCCTAATGGTGTTTCATTTCTCCTAAAAGTTTTTGTCAAATAATTATTTTCCCCAAAACTTGGATGACTGCATTACTCAAGTACTATGATTACTGTAATCATATTATGTAACCAGTCTATTACATTGATCCATCAACCTATCTCTAAACCAGTATCAGATCATTTTGAAGATTGTTGCTTTGCTTTGCTTTTGAACTGTAGGATACTTTCCCTCATACTTTCTGCCATGTTAGATAACCTGATAGATGTGAGGCCGTGCCTCAGAGTTGTTTTGGTTTGCATTTCTATAAACAATAGTGATTTAGAACACTTTTATATGAATATAGATAGCTTTAATTTCTTTATCTGAAAACTGCCTGTTCACATCATTTACCACTTATCAAGGGGAATGACTTATATTCTTCTAAATGTACCTCACTTGTCTATGTATTTGAGAAATGAGAAATAGATACAAAAATAGTTTCCCAACTTTCTGCTTTCCTTCCAATAATTGGTTTAGTTGGTTTTGGTTGTGCAAAAACTTGTTTGGGCATTCAATTTAATGTGATAGAAATTATCTATTTTTTATTTTATAGTGTTCTCTATCTCTTGTTTGGGCATAAATTCTTCCTTTCTTCATAGGTCTGACAAGTAAACTTTTCCTGCTCTCCTAACTTGCTTATAGTATCAAACTTTCTATATAAATCATGTATGGCTTTCAACCTTATCTTCATATAAGATCTATCTAGAATTTCTAATACAATATTGAATAATAGTGGTGATAACGGGCATCCTTGCTTCACCCCTGAAATTATAAGGAAAGCTTCAAGCTTATCTCCATTACAGATAATACTTGATGATGATTTTATATTTATACTATTTATCTCTTTAAGGAAAACTCTATTTATTCCTATGCTTTCTAGTATGTTCAATATGTATTTTGCTGGAAACTTTTTCTAAAAGATAAACAGATGATTTTTGTTAGTTTTATTATTGCTATGATTAATCATGCTGATACTTTATTTCCTAATAGAGAATGCATTCCTGGTCTTAATCCCACCTGGTCATAGTATAAGATCTTTGTAAGATTTTGATGTGTTCTCCTTGTTAGTATTTAATATAAATTTTTTGCATCAGATCAATAGTTTTCTATTTTTACTTTTCCTAGTTTAGATATCAGTTCCATATTTGTGTCATAAAAGGCATTTGGAAGGACCTCACCTATTTTTCCAAATATTTTATGTAGTAATAAAAGCAATTGCTCTTTAATTGCTTAGTAAAATACACTTGTGAGTCTATTCAGGACATGTAAATTTTTTTCTTAAGGAAATTTTGATAATTTGTTCAGTTTCTTTTTCAGATAGGATTATTTAAGTATTCTATTTCCTGAGCTCATGATTGCTATGACTGCTTTCTTTTTTAACTTCAGCAGAAGCATAATAGATTCTGCTATTTTAAGATTCTGATTTTTAATTCACTCTATTTGCTTCTGTTTTATGGGTATTTTATTGCAGTATATTTCCCTATACCCTATTTCCCTCTATGTCCTTCTCTCTCTCTCTCTCTCTCTCTCTCTCTCTCTCTCTCTCTCTCTCTCTCTCTCTCTCTGTATGTGTGTGTGTGTGTCTTTCTGTCTCTCTTTGCGGCTATATCTCTCAGGTTGCTTTCTTATTTGATTTTAATATCCATTTTGAGCTGTTCTGGGAAGATTTTTTTGTAGTCTAAAAACAATTCACATTTTTCTTTGAAACTTCCCAAGTAACTGTTTTGAATTTATTGTCTTCTTCTGAATTTTCTTCTTTCCTAGAATAATAATTTTCTATAGCCATGCTCTTTTTGGTAGTCTGCTCCTTTTTCCAGCCTTTTTCTTGACTTTTAACTTTATGTTGAAGTTGGATTCTGCCCTTGAAATGAAGAGTATACTTTCCTAAGCTTGAGGCTTTTCATGCTACTGTTTTCAGAATTAATTATGGAAACTTATAAGTTTTCATTTCTTTCAAAGAGGTTTGATCTATGGAAAGATGTAGTCCTTGGTCTGCTGTCCTGTGCTCTAGTCTGTGATCAACCACAAACACTCTTATATTTCCTGGAATGGTGGCCAGTATTTTCACTCTTTTGGCCACACCCTAAGTTTCCTAGTACTGCATCTTGTTCCATGACTGAGACTTGGGACTGTGAACTAGATCCCTTAGTTGATGCAATGAAGCCTTATCCTACCCAGTACCAGCAAAGGGTCCCCTGCAATCTCATACTGTCCAGTTTTCCAGCCCCCTAACTAGATATCTATATATTGAGAATTCTGGAAGTCCCCAAACAGATCAGATATCTACTGCTGCCTTGCAAGGATGCTACCTATGAAACACTCCACTCCTCTCTCACCCCAGTGAGACAAACCTTTCCTGTTGACCTTCTAAGTTTTTTGGGAGGGTAATAAAATCATTTCACTCCATCCTTTTATTGGTTCTAACTGCACCAGAATGCATTTTAAGGTGAACTTTTAAGTTGTTTGAAGGGGAATTTGGGAAAATGCAGGTGAGTACCTGCCTTTATTGGCCATCTTGTCTCCATCTTCTTAGGAACTTAACATGAACCAAGACCTATGCTATGTATAGAAGATGCAAATAGGAAAATAAAATAACCTATGTCTTCAAGGAACTTATCTTGTATTTCAGGGAGACAGCAAAGAATAATATTCATCTGTAGGGAGAATGTAAGGGACTTTTATTCCTTGGAATACCAATAGAAAGGTGTAGTACAATATCTATGGCTATTTGGAGTATATTGGTGTGGCATATGACATGCTTAAACACCTGGCAGATATAGCAGCAGGCCGAGGGTAAAGTCTGGTGATTCTTTGAGTATCTAAGCAGATAGTAAGATCTATTGTCCTAAGTCCTAATGGAAGAATTGTAGTTGGTGACTTCTTGTTCAATCAGGCAGTATGAAAAGTCATATCTATAATCTAGAGAGCAAGAGGGTAGACTAGAGGGTCTAAACCCAGGTCCAAGACAAGAGAGTTTAGGCAAAAAGGTCTGAAAGTAACAAAGGTTCTGTATACTCTCCCAGGGGAAATATGGTTTAGGGCTTAGCATCCAAAGTGGGAAAGGAAAGGGAAGGGAGTAACATTGAGGCCAGTAAGGTTTGGAAATTAGTTGAAATGGCATAAGGTAATACTCCATATAGCCCCCATTCTACTTTCTGGAATCTGATAAGGTTTATATATCTTGGACATAGGCAGATACTTAGTTGGCTCCAGTATTAAACTTGAAGAAGAGATGCAATGTGGTATGAAGGTAGGGGTATAAGATTCAGAATCAGACAATTTAGGTTCAAATCCCAACCATGCCTTACTATGTAACTTTACAAACATCCCTTAATCTGAGTCTTGTTTCCTTATCTGTACAATGAAGGTTGAACTTGCTGTCCTCTAAGGCCCCTTCCAGCTCAAAATCTATTAGCATATGAGTTGGTTGGATTACCCCTAGCTATTTTCTGAAACAAAGCTTCATCTTTTTTGAATATCAAAAGTCACCCATTGTTGTAAGTAATGTGCTGTTGGTAATGAACCATCACAATATATGAAGAATTGAAATTGTGCATCACCTAAAGAACATGGAGAACCACCTGGTAGGCATAATAATTGCTACTGCCTAATAAACAAAAAACTATTAAGGAAAAGTGTTAGACTCTAAAAGGAAGATGATCAATGTTGGAGGGGATGTAGAGAAACTATTTGGTCTATATCCCAAAGAGATTAAGAAAAAAGGGTAAAAAATGCACAAAAATATTCACAGCAGCTCTTTTCATAGTGAAAAATAATTGAAAATTCAGGGAATGTTCATCAATTGGGAAATGGCTGAACCAATTGTGATATGTGGATGGAACACTATTCTATAAGAAACATGAGGGATGGAATTTCAGAAAAATCTGGAAAGACTTGCATGAACTGATGCTGAATGAAATGAGCAGAACCAGAATATTATACACACTACCCACAACACTGGGTGATGACAACCATTATGGACTTGTTCATTTCAGTAGCATAACAATCAAAGGCAATTCTAAAAGTTTTATGAAGGAAAATACCACCCATATCCAGAGAATGATCTGTGAGTTTAAATGTATAATCTTCAATTTGTAAAAGTTTTATGTATTATTTTTTCTCTCTATTTTTTTATTCTGTTTGGATTTGATTCTTCTTTTGCATCATGATTAATATGGATCTATAGTTAACATAATTACACATGTAGAGACTATATTAGAATGTTTCTTTCAGGAGGAGAAGGGCAAGGAAAGGAAGGAAGGATGGGAAAAATGTAAAACTCAAAACCTTGCAAAAAATGACTGGTAAAAACTATCGTTGCATGCAGTTGGAAAAACAAATAAATAAAAATAAACTAAAAAAAGGAAAAGTAATAGAAAGGGTATTGTAAAAAGAAAATGAGTTGTTCACATATCATGATTAAGAGACGATATTTACATATAGTCTCCATGTGCTATTATTATATTACTCATGATGTTAAGGAAAGAGATAAAAAGTCTTCATTTAGTGCATGACCCAGCCAACTTATAATGGTTAACTGAAGAAATAACAGAATCAAATCACAGGGGGAAAATGGGTATGGATGGGCCATGATTTCCTCATTGGAAGAAATACCATTATCAATGATATCATACATTTGTTTGGGGGATTCCTTCCCACAGAATGTTGAGGAAGTAAGTGCTTTGTAAAATGTAAAATACCATAAAAATGTGAGTTGCTCCTATTAGTCATTTATTTCTGTTTTATTTCACCTCACAACCACAAAGATGAGTAAACAGTATGAACCACAGAGAAAACTTCTGCTCCATCAGGGTAGATCGCTGCACCTCTGCCCATACACAGATATACTTTTACCTACCTGCAAACCCCTTTGTTCCCCAGTTTTATGAGTTAATAATTGGAAAACTGCCCCCTGAAAAGACTCACAGCAACATTTCTAACCAAATGAAGGGATGACAACTTAACAGTATCAGTCTCTAAAAATGCACAGGCATTAACAATGCTGTCTCTGACATTTTTATATAACAACAGGCAGGGTAGAAAGGGGGAAAAATGCTCATCTTCTTCTCAGAGGGGCTTTAAAACAAAGTAGGCACCCCAAGGTGCTAGTGCTTATTGTTTTCAGATGAAATCCAAAGTGTTCCCACAAGCAACAGCCTTTCTTGCTTCATAGAGGAGGAAACAGCTTGGGGGCAGGGAGAGAACTGCTACTACTGTCAGGTCAACTCCCCAGGTCCTCTTGGGTCTTCCACCTACAAGTTCACTTGTCTGTCTGTTGATTTGCCCCAGCAACCCCATCCATCCACCTTCTTTCATCACCCTTCACCCAGAACTCCTGCAGAAATCTGCCACAGCTTTCCTGACTTCTCTACACTGATGCCTTTGAAATAAGCACAAAGTCCTTTGGGTTTTGCAGACATGTACAGGGAAACATTCAGGGATTTAGAACAACAAACAAGTGGAAAAATCCCAGGGGTTTTCTCTTTTTTCCCTTTTTCTTTTATTCTGAACTTGAACACCAAAAAAAAGCACTTCTCTACATACAGAAGAGAATAAAAAGAATACTCTAATATCAAACTGTGACTCTATTTCAGATAACTTGATTTCTTTCTAAATATGCAATAAATTCTACATATTATTTCCAGTTTATCTGTGCTTCCTGTTCTGCTCTGTGCATTTGAAGAATAAAACCTTTCACTGGCTCTCTTTTTTTCTTTACCAATATTGGTAATGTTTTCACCTAATTAAAAAAGCATAATAAATAAGCATAATTAAACAAAACAAATACACATATTAGCCCTGCCTAAAAATATACTTCTCTTTCTAAACTTGTATCCATTACCTCTCCATAAGAATGTAGATAATATGCTTGATCATATAGATGGTGATAAAGATAGAGTCATTGTCTTGATCAGAGTTTTTAATTCACTCAAGGTTATCTTTTCTGTGCTGCTATCCTTATAAAAAAGAACTGTTCTGCTGATTTCATCTGCATCAGTTCATACTACCCAGATTCTCTGAAATGGTCTCATCATATCCTATTGTGCAAAAATATTTCATTAGTTTCACAAACTACATTATTTTTAATCACATCATTTGTCGAAGAGGAAATCTAATATTAATACATGCTTAGATTCTCATTCCTTATTTTTCTCTTCCACCCCTACATTTAATTCATTGGATTTGTGGATTACTATTCAGTGTGATGTGAACCTCAAGCTTTTCTACCCCCTATTCTGACAGTTTTCTTAGTCAAAAGTCTTTCTTGGATTATCATGACTAGGCTCTCTTTTGGTTCAACCATCTAACTACTCTCTCAAAGATTTTCAAATAAAGTTATGATTTATTATTTTAACAATTAAGGGGCACTGTGACCAGTGTCTGCTTATCTATATGTATTAAAGGAAAGCATAATCTTTCAGGAGACAAGAGGCCTCATTCTAGAATGGAAGGTCAAGAATGATTTTATACATTGATGCAAAAGTTTGATTTTTCCCCATCTGCCTTTTCCTGATACCCTTGAGAAATAGAACTTTCTAGGAACTATTCAGGAAATAGAGACCACAAATTTTATTTATTGTTGCTGTCTCGGACAGGATAGATGATGGATAGTTGATTCATAGAGCCAGCATTTATTAAAAAAGGTTCTATGATCATTGAGCTAGAACTAGATGAAATTTTAGAAGTAAGTTGGTCTAATGATCACCAAAAATAGTAAATGAATTATGTGTATATTTACTTATTTATAAATTATATACTTTGCAGAAGTAGCATGATAAAGCAGATAGAGAGATGGGCTTAACTCTTTCCTCGTAACATATATTGATTGTATGACCCTAACATGTCATAAATGCACTCTTTGTTCTCTTGACATTAACTAAGACTATAAGTTTTGGAGAAGATACTACTTACATTGATAATTGTATTTTCCTCTTCTGGAGGTCCTTTATATCAATGAAATCATAGGTCTGGTACCTATTCCTTCATATTCACTAATAATTTATGTCATAAAATTGACAAAAAAGAATGAGATTAAGATGAAATAATGGTTGTTACTAGAGTCAGTAGTAAACCACTAGTGGTTATTAAATAGGGGTGTGACATGACATGACCACTTTGGAAATATCTTTTTGGCAACTGTGTGAAAGATTGATTGAAAAAGGGAAAGATGAGTCAGGCAAACCATTTAGGAGATTGACAGTTGCTGTAGTCCAGGCAAGAAGTGATGAGATATAATAGAGTAAATATGGAGAAGAGGATAGATTCAAAAGATGGTAAAACTATTAAAAACACAAAATTTGGCAAGTGAGTCAAGGATGACACTGAGGCTAAAAATCTGAGTAACTAAACAGATGGTGGTACCCTCCACTGAAAGTTTAGAAGAAAGATCCTTGAAGAAAGAAAATGTAATGATATTTGGGATAAATGTTACAATCCTTTCCATGACTGCTCATGCTGATGAATGGCTTATCAAAAAATGAAAAGGTTTGAAGGGAAGAGTGGGAGGAGATACTCCTATTCACTGGTCACTGAATCAGAGTATAGAAAGAACCCTTGTTCTTGGGGGAACTTGCTACGGGTACAAGTAATTCTAAGAGTGGGGATACTGGGAGAGGGTGTTAAGATGTTTTCCGCAGTTACTCCAGGGACTGAATTATGATTATTATATGACAGTTCTGAGGATTCAATGACCAGGGAAACTAT
The DNA here is from genome assembly GCF_037893015.1 of Macrotis lagotis. Taxonomy (NCBI): domain Eukaryota; kingdom Metazoa; phylum Chordata; class Mammalia; order Peramelemorphia; family Peramelidae; genus Macrotis; species Macrotis lagotis. The sequence continues at coordinate 127,233,674 of NC_133665.1, forward strand.
AGAAGTTTAGTAGAGGAAAGGGATAAGGAGTGGAGCAATGTTAGATGACACCAGGTAAAGAAGGATGTGTAATTGTTTTGAAGACAATCAACATTTTCTTATTGTGGAGAGGATGGAATTCAATCCATCCTTCCACTTCCAGATTGATTGATTACTCACCTTTTATGATCCTACCATGGAACAATCCTTCCTCCTCATCTCCCCATGACCTGAATGGAAGAAAGTATTCTTAAAAAGTGATCTAGCTAGCACCCAGAAAAGGAAAGTAGAAAAAAAAGCAAATGGGAAGAGATTTGAGGTGGCCACAGGGTAGAGAATTCCATGTAAAGCCACATAATTTTCCTTGCATGTTCATTAAGTTAAATGAACCATGTTACAGTAATCTGAGTACCAATGCTCTATGAAAGTGAGATTTATTTAACAAAAGCAGCAGAAATCAGCTTTTCCTATATTTTAATATTTGTAGCATTAACTTCAATTTCATGCTGTAGTTAAATTCTGAATTCAACCAGCATAAACTTCAGAACTTAATTAATTATCTCCTCATTTTATAGATCTCTTCAATGATCCCTCAGTTCCTGGCACATAGTAAGTTTATTGATTGATGATTCATTCTTCAAGTACTCATCCCCAAAAGAATGATTGGTTTTCCAGGATCCTATTATTTTAACTTGATAATATTAAAAAAAAAAAACTTGAGACAAATGGCAATAACATAAAATTCCCAACGCCAGTAGAAAGTTCATTTATCCATGGTTGTAGAGAGCTGAAATGACTTGGCCAAAATTAGTCTTAATAGGAAGATCTCACATCCCCTGAAATCATTCTTACTATTGAACTATTCTGTCCAGTTGAGGAGAAGGGTTCCATGTGAACAGCAATTGAAGATGGATCAGTTGGACCTGAGAGATAGGTCAGTGCCATTCAGAAGGTATGGGCTATGGCTTGTAGTTGCCTTTGGTAGACTGAAAAGGGTTCAAATTCCAGAATCCAAAGTGGCAGAGACTGGTGCCTTGGGGCATCCAGTACAGAGCAGCCAATCTAGGAGAAACTAGCAGGAATTCCAGGGAGACTTTTCTTTTCTTTATTAAAGAAAATGAAAGGACCTCAGTGAAATGGAAAACCTGACTGTAAAAGGTCAAGGTCTCCCACTGATCTCCAACTATCCTGAACCCACTTGTATCGGGTCACTGGGTTCACACGGGACAGTGAGAATGCCATCTCTGCACAATGATCCCTCACCATAATTAATCTTATAAGCAAGTGCATGATCTTCTTTGATAGCAGATGACAACTTCTAATTAACTAACTAACTTCCCAGTTTCTAGGATTTGTGTTTCAAATAACCTCTATGAACAGAAAACTTACTGGGTTTTTTTCTGAGTAGATTATAACTATTTCTTCTTATGGAAAATGAAGAAGAGTTGGTCACAAAGGAGAAGTTACTCAGAGCTATAGTAGAACTAGTGAGGGAAGAAAGGAAAATAATTTTAAAAGAGTTAGAGGAAGAGAGAAGAAAAAGGGAAAAGAAACAGGAAGGAAGGAAGGGAGATTATGATAGTGAAAAGTGAAATAAGGCAGCAAAAAAACAAACAAAGGGGAAGGAAGGGGAAAAAAGGAAAAGGACAAGTCCATTAATGTGAAGTATTCTGCCTATATAGCAAAAAATGATTCCGTAAATAATCAATGGACTGAGAACATGATGCCATCAACCTTTAAAAATAAAGTTATTGCTGTCTTGTCTCCATTCAGAGAGAAGACAGCCATGGATAGGTAATGAGCCAGAGTAACTGACAATTCCACAGAAACTACTTGAGAAATTCTCCCACCTGTAGCTGAGACGACAATGGTATTTGTGACACAGAACAGACACTAGTTAATGAGAATTTGGTGTCTAATAAACAGTCATTAACATATCTCCCAGAAAATTACCTTTGCCATCAGGAATTAATGGACCATGGCCATAGTACTTTGTGAAAAGATTACCCATAACTTTCTCTTGAGAAATCTTAAAAATCTGCTTAGTCTATAAGACACTGGAATTCCATATTTGAACTCTCAGCTCCTAAGGTCACTTTTCACACTTAAAAAGGGAGTGGGAAGTTTGATCTTTTGAGTGACTTTATGGCTTAATGGGAAGAATGCTGTTTCTGGAGCCAGAGGACATGTGCTTGGATGTTAGCCCTGATATTTAGCCAAGTCATTTAATTTCTCTGGTCCTCAGATAGCTCATTGGCAAAATGAGGGGATTGGACTAAAGGGCCTCTCAGATCCCTTCCAACTCTAAATCTAGGAGCCTGTGACCATTTCCAAACTAAAAAAATCATTCTCAAGATCCAGAAATCAGACAGACCTAGACTCCACATTGCTTGGATACCAATACAATAGACAGCCAAAGAAACATTTTTTTTCTGGAAAACTGTCGGATAAGTTAATATAATGTATGGATCTAGGTGATAAAGCAGGAAGAGAGTCAAACCTGTAGTCAGGAAGACTTGAATTCAAATATGACCTTAGATATTTACTAGCTATGAGATCCTGCACAAGTCTGTTTGCCTCAGTTTCTTCCTCTGTAAAATGAGGATAACCATAGCACCTATGTCTCAGGATTACAGTGAGGATTAAATGAAATAATATTTTTAAAGTGCATAACACAATACCTGGTCCATGGTAGGTGCTATATAAGTGTTTGTGATGAAGACAAAGCATGATAACGAAGATAGAGGAGGAAAAGGATGATACAGCCTGAAAGGAAGGACTAATCCTGTTGCTAGTACCAATCACAGATGAAAACATAGAATTGCTACACTTGATCCTTCAATGTAGGTTGAAAAAAATTGATACAAACTATACAGTATTATTCAGTGACTCTAATTCAGGTCCCTTTCACTTCTTCATTCAATAGTAACGTCCTGTTTTCTCTACCTGAATCCAGTCTATCATCCCATCTAATCTACCAATAAGCACTCCTGACAGATGAATGTTTCTTAATCTTAAATTTTATGCCAGGCATTTGTTGTTGTTCAGTCAATTAATCATGAATGATCTTAATCTCACAGCCCATAACACCATGTTCTTTCTATTCTCCTTATCTCTCAGTCTGTCCAAGATCATGTCCATTGCTTCCATGATACCATCTATCTTTTTCATTCTCTGTCATTTGTTTTTCTTTTGCCTTCAATCTTTACCAACATCAGGTTCTTTTCCAATAAGTCCCATTTTCTCAAGTTACCAAAGTATTTAAGTTTCAACTTTCAGTGAATAGGCTGAATTAATTTCTCTGAAAAGACTGATTTGATCACTTTGCTGTCCAAGGGAATCTCAAAGGTATCAATTCATTGACACTCAATTTTCCTTCTAATCAACCTCTTACAGTCAAACATCACTACTGGAAAAAAACATAATTTTGACTATCCACACCTTTGTCAGCAAGGTAACATCTCTGCTCTTTAGTATGCTGTCCAGATTTGCCATAGCTTTCCTCCCAAGGAGCAAGCATCTTTTCATTTCATGATCTGGTTTCCTAGAAAGCTAAGGGTAGAAGAGCTTTAGAGCTGGAGATTCTGAAGTGTAGTAACCTCAATCAATCAGGGAACCACTTCTTCAGTAGGTTTCTGTAGGCTGAACATCTGGGAGCAGAGCCCAACAGTTATCCTAAGGGGTAATGACTAGCCCAGGTCAGACAAGAAAAAAAAATCAAAGCTCCTAGGTTGATCAAGCCTATGAGTAGTCTCTGAAAAGTCCAGCCTGGAAAATCTTTTTTAAAAAAATTATATAAATTTTTAAAATTTTTAATCATTCTTCTTTATTATTTCTCCACTTGTCCCCTTATAATTGTCCAGAATGTTAAAAATGATAAGCACATTCATATGTGTTGTCTGAGTGATTCTGGGCAAGTATCTCAGTACTCTGGATGATGGAATATAAGTTGAAACAGTAGAGGACATTTCCTGACCTGGGAGTTCCCTGGCATTAAAAAGACTAGTCCAGTCTTTAATTTCTTTCATGTGCTCCGTCTCATTTGGTTGTCATATCATTGTTCACAATCTGTGGGGGATTTCCATTCTTCATAGGAAAGCATCTCATATTTTAGTCTAGCATTCAATTGGATAATAGGTGACCTCTTTCCAGTTCTTTCTCTATATGTTTCTGTGCATATTCATTCATTTCTTTGTTTGTTTGTTTTATGTACCTTGTTATCTACATATTTTCTCCTCCATTAGAATATACTCTGAGGACAGGGACTGGTTTTTGTTTTATTTTGGTTTTTGGCATTCTTTGCAACTCCTAAATTTAGAATGTCTTGAAAATATTAAGTTTGATAATTAACAGTTTTCTGACTGACCCCATAGTCTTCCCTAAAACTGTAGGTTTTTCACCTTACCTACAGCTGGTAAGGACATTTCTCTCCTGATTCTCAACTAGCCCTTCACCTCTCTTGAGTTCATCAAGCATTATTTATTTTAAAATTACCTGTTGATATGCCCTATCTTCCTCATAGTTCCATAAAAGGAGGGTATCCTATTGCTCTCTGAATTTTAGTAGCCTACTATCTAACTGACTGGGAAAAGATGTACCATTTTATAGCTCATAACAATTAGCTATGCAACACATTGAATAAAACATGAACCCAAACATTCTTACAGTTTCAACCTCAATGCACAATGAAGAACCACATCGCTGAACTCAAATTAACTATAGATCTGTACTTGCTTCCAAAGGAAATTGATGTGTGTGGAAGGAAAGGGTGGAGAGGGATTTATATGTCGGTTAAAATGGAAGGAATTGAGGATGGGTACTTATTAAAGCATGAATTCCTCTTCATTTCACTCATGGTATTAGCCTTATGGTCAATACCTGCAGTGAATTGATATATCTAGGGCTTCTGATAAGTCTGCTATGAGAATTATGTGTCACTATGTGTACCATCTAAAATAAAGTGGGGAGGGTTGCATATAATGTAAGACTTAGGAAAGAAAGTGAGCCTATGGGATCTTGTTTAGATGGTTGAAAAGAGAGATGCTTCCCATCTATAATAATGAAAGAGAATAAACAAATGATAAGGAAGATGAGAATCAATGAGTTCCTTAAAGGATCTGAAAGTTTTGCCTATTCTAAGCTATATAGGAAATCTTATAAATCTTAGCAATACTCTGCTATATCTCTAAAAGGTCAATTAAAGGAAGGCATCTCAGATTTTAGTCTAGTATTCAATTGGATAATAGGTGACCTCTTTCCAGTTCTCTCTCTCTCTCTCTCTCTCTCTCTCTCTCTCTCTCTCTCTCTCTCTCTCTCTCTCTCTCTCTCTCTCTCTCTCTCTCTCTCTCTCTCTTTCTCTTTCTCTCTCTCTGGCTTCCTAGTCCTGTGCTATCAATATACATCTACCCTATATTGCCAAGATCCATAGACACCAATTTCCAATTTTCTCTGGGACATGAGTGCCTTTATATCTAGCATAGAATATATATTTTAAGTAACTGAGCAAAGAATACGTGTGGGGCACTGTGGACCAGAGAATGAACACAACAAAAATGTATCACGGTCTTTTGAAGAGCTCCTAATCTTAACCCTTTGTAGGTATGTTTTTTGACCAAAAATAAGCCTTGAGTTCTTTCCCTATGATTCAAACACTACCCCCTCCAAAAGAAAAAATAATTTTGACATCCTTGAAATTATCTTTTTTGTTTTTATTTCTTGTTTTTCTTTAAACATGGTACAGGTTTGAACAGTGGGACTATATATTCACAGGAGCTTTGACCTATGGCATTTCTAGCCTGAGGTGGTTCATTCCTTTCTTAGGCAAGCCATCTGATTCCAGAGACTCATTGATATCAAACTTAGTGAGGATACGTGACTGGCCTACACCACTGCAGTCCAGAACTCCCAAACTGAAGAGCTTAATTAACCACCTTCAGCATCCTTGGTAGCTGAGTTAACAAATATGCTCCACAATGACCAGCTTCCTTGGAATTCCTGATCACATTTCAACCTTCCCGTTGCTGATTCACAAAAACCACCATCTATTTTCCTTAATAACCCAACCTTACTTTGCTCCTGTCCTCCTTGATGTCTCTAGCTCCCACCCATCCTCCAAATTACATTATTGATCTCTTGAAGAAGTAAAAGAAGTACTAGAACCAGATTTTAAAAAAGGCCTGGGTTTTAGTCTTATCTCTAATACTAAAGAAATGCAATCAAGAGAAAGGAATAGGGTGGAGGGAAATAGCAATATGGAGCTAATTCCCTTTTTGTCAACTTTTAATCAGGTAACTTTAGACACTTCATTTGACTTTTCGAAGCTCCCATGGCTGTACCAATAATAGGGTTACTGGGGAGACTAGGTGGTACAGTGGGTAGAGCACTGACCTTGTATTCCGGGAGGACAAGAATTCAAATCTAGCCCCAGATACTTGACACTTAGAAGTTGTGTGACCTTGGGCAAGTCACTTAACCATGATTGCCTCACATTCAGAGCCATCTCCAGTTAGCCTGATTCACATCTGGCTATAGGACCCAGATGGTTCTGGAGGAAAAAGTGAGGCTGGGGACTTAGCCCAGCACCTCCTCACTCAAATCCAATTCAGGTGCTTGTCATAGAATCACCTCCCTGATGTCCTGGTCTTCTTTGAAAATGAAGGACAAACATTAAAAGGGTTACTAATACATTGCCTATCTAAAGACTGAAGACTATACCAGCCCCTAGAAAGCCCTTCTGATTATGATTCTAATTGTAAGTATAAGAATAAATTATATTCTGAGTTAGGGAGTTTCAGGAAAAGATTGCAGGTACATAACATTACCAAGTACATTTTTGTTGTGTTCATTCTCTGGTCCACAGTGCCCCACACGTATTCTTTGCTTAGTTACTTAAAAAATGTATTCTATGCTAGATATAAAGGCACTCGTGTCCCAGAGGAAACTGGTGTCTATGGATCTTGGCAATGTAGGGTGGATGTATATTGATAGCACAGGACTAGGAAGTCAGCAATGTATCTTCCTGTAGTGCACCTGGATTGTCGATTTTAATCTCTGGGACACTCCATCACTCTCCCTATAGAAACACCAAGAAATTCATCATTTCCATTCCACTCCCCACCCCATTTGCAATGAACTCCTTTTTACTGAGACTATTTCTTATATTCCTTCTAAACTGCATTATTGTTTTTCTAGGTGTTAGAAAAGAGCGGGCCATCTGTAAACAGTCCATGATTGTAACTTCATTTCAAACACATCAGGAAGATAGAGAAACAAACAGAGGCCTTCCTTCGTCCTAAGATGAATCATAGCAAATCAACACAGGTCCCTGTCATGTTTAGGCGAATATTTTTTAAGCAATTCATCTAATTTCTATCTCACCCATAAAAGTGATTCATCTGAAGCATATGAATGAACAAACAAGGGTGGTCTTTATTCAGGAAAATGGCAGAGAGTAGACTGGGATGTGTGGAAATTAATGAGTAGGGCCCTATGGATCAGAACTAAGGTACTGTCTGAGTACAAGAGACTGGAAAGCATGCATGCTCTCAAAGACCTTTGACCAAATTGAACTTTGGATAAATAGACAATTAAGGCTTTCATCAATAGCTATTCCTTTAACCTTTTTTTTTTGATGGCACAAATTATGTATGTATCCTCTTAAAAACTGAAAACAGAAGCCTTTCAAAGAGATAAGCTTAATCAAGACAAACTCTTGTGAAGAAATGGAGGATGGTTATATCTATATCTGAGGCTAACCAGAACAAAACATAAACTATTTATGAAGGAGAAGCATCCTGTTTTGTCTAAGCCAGTTGGTTACATTTTATTCGACTGAATGGGTTGAAAGGAATGGAATTGATCTTGCAGAGAAGCTTTAGTCACTAGAGAAAATAAATATGATTTTTTTAAAGTATATAAGACTCCTATCAGTTTTCATTAGCTCCCACATTGAAAGCTGGCTATTATAAAATTTTAAGCAGACTCAACCAGGGAAATTTTACAATTTAGATATTGTATTTAGATAACAACTTTCTAGAATTTTTTGAAAACTAGTGTAGGGCACCACCTAGAGGATAAAAAAGCATACCTAATTTTTTTAAAGTGACCCGGAGATATGTTTTATTATTGGAAACTTATTTCACTTAAAAACAAAAAAGTTATTCACCTACATAGTTTTCTTTTTAAGCCATAGTAATAAACTAATACTTATGCATCAGTTTTACAATGAAACAATCACACAAGAGCAGAAAGTTTTTGCTTAGAAGACTAATGATTATGGCTAGAATTAAAAGTGAATAATTAGACAGGCACTTTTCTCTTCCCAAGACAGCAGAAAAGCAGATGTAAACTAAATTCATGACATAGTAAAATACCAGGAAAGTAAAAGTCTCCTTTTCTCTATGTCTATGAAGTAATTAATGTCCTGTCACATCACTCTTTCTCATATGCACATGAATGTTAATACCATTCAAAAAAAAGTAAGAAAAGGATTTAGGTCCTATCCTTAGGGCCACTATGAGAATCTAGGAGACCAGACTAAATATTGGCAGAGAATAATATGGCATAAAACACAGCACTGTATAATCACTGGAAGGGGTATCAATTAGTTAAATAAGAATCCCTTAGGGGAAGCTAGGTGGCATAGCGGATAGAACATCCACCCTGAATGACCTGAGTTCAAATCCAGCCTCAGACACTTAATAGTTACCTAGCTGTGTGACCTTGGGCAAGTCACTTAACCACACTGCCTTGCAAAAAAAAAAGAATCCCTTCTATAACCTACCCAAGAAGTATGGGGGCAGGTAGGAAGCGGATCCTTTGCATTTTGGGAGGATTGATTGTTACAAAAAGTTTTCCTTATATCGAGTCTAAAAGTCACCCTTTTTTAAATTTCACACATTGATGCTTGCTCTGTTCCCTGAAGTCTAACCTTTATTCTGCAAGACAAGTCTTCAAATATTTAAACCTAGTTTTCATGACCCCATTGAGTCTTCTCTACTCAAGGCTATAAATCTCCCATTCTTTTAAATTATCCTTCTATGGTCTGCACTACCTTTCCCCATCTTGACTTGCCCTGCTGTGAATGTTCCATAGTTTATTAATGTTCTTCTTAGAAGGCTGTGCATAAACATGAACCCAATATACCAGATGTAGCATAAGGCAGAGTGAAAAGGAACTTAGATTTCCTTATCTTTGACTCTTACCTCTCAATGCAATCCAAAGTTAGGTTTCTTTTCTCAATGCTATATCATTCTACTGGTTTACATTGACCTTCTGACCCATTAAAACCCTAAGATTATTTTCAGATTAAATTGTTATCTAAATGTGTCTGATACTTATGATGCCAATATTTTGATCATTTTTGGCCTTTGTCCCTTTGACCTTAACATTCTAGAACACTGGGCTGAACTCATTAAATTCAGTCTAGTATTCTAGAATGCTATGATTTTTGTTTTTGGTCTGAAACTGTCATTCAATATGTCAAATAATAAACCATTTATTAAGCCCTTATCATATGCTAAGCATTTTATTAAATGTTGGGAATAAAAACACAAGTTTAAAAACAGATAGTCCCTGCTTTTAAGGAGCTTACATTCTGATGAGGGAAGACAACTTATAAAAAAGAATCTGTACAGTGGGGAAGGGGTGGGGAAAAGGAGAAGGTTCCTGCATGAGAAAAGAATGAAAAAGAAATCTGGAGAGTCCAGATTAAAGCCCAGAAAGAAATAAAAGGGTGAACCTGACTGACCAGGGTCTTTCCTTAAATGGAGCTTCTAAAAGAATTGATCAACTAGAGGGCAAAGGAATCTTCCAGGTTAAGAAAGCTGCTGGGGAATGAAAAAGAAAGCAGTTCAGAGAGTTGGAAACAAAACCTAGAGAGTAATGACAGTAAGTCAGTCATACCTACCAATTTTCAATTATCTGTACCTTTGATAAGAACATTACTCATATCATCATCCAAATAACTGATATTTTATGTTACCAGTAAAGGGACAACCATCCCTAGGATAATCTATTGAAGATATCATCTCAAATTGATCTTGAGACATTAAAAATTATTTTAACTGATCACCCAATTGTACTATCATAGTCCATATCTATCTTTTCCACATAAATATAATATTTTAATGAATTAATCAATTAACAAGCACTTAGTAAGTGGTAACATCAAATAGATGCTTTCCTAAAATCTAGGTTAACAATATAGCACTCCAGATGTATGCTTTCTGGAAAAAAATAATAATAAAGTTCATTTCACCCGATGTGTTTTGGATGAATCCATGCTGAGTTTTTGTCATTACAATTTTAAGCTCTGGATAGTCATTAATGTAATATAATGATTCATTCTAGAATTTTCCAAAAAATCAAAATCAAATTCACTCACTAATCTGGGCTGAATTTGATTTAGGTCAATCTCCTGGTAGTTTATGTCCAATATTGGAATGAAATTAAATACTAATAGGTTTTCCAAAAATTAACAAAGGGAAATTTATTTAGCCATGGCCGATGATGTACATTTTGCATGCATTGAAGATACTCAGTCATTCATTTGAATAAAGATTCCTTACCTAGAGCTACCCATCATGATTCACTAGTCTAAGCACCTCACAGTAGTTTGGTAACTAGTAAATGATGCAGATAATGTGAGCCTTTTGTTCCCTGAATCAATAAAGTTCTAAGGATGGTTTCAATTTCTCCTATGGAAAATTTAGTGTAATGTTCATAGGAGAAATTGAAACCATCCTTGAAGTTATAATATTGCTCCAACCACATTTGGCCTTTGGTTTAAAGGCTATTTTCTTCTCTTTTTGTGAAAACTGTAGGATTTATACTTCTCTAGTCTTATGGTACCTTTCCTATTCTTCAAATATCACTGACAATGACTTGCCATTTCTTGTATAGGTATGGCAAAGCTTTTGGCTTCCTGAAAGAGGATTCAAGTCACTAAAGAGCTTCTTCCAGAGCAGGATCAATATGAAAATTTTGTAGGATCTCTCCAGAAGAGAAGAGAAGGGACACAGGAGAAGATGGAGTTGATGGACTCACCCAACAAATAAAGCTGAGCATTTGGGATAGAAGCTATATTTGCCTTTTCAACTCCAAAACCCTAACAAAATCTCTGAGAGCTAAAAGCTAAAAAGACCAATGGAAAGGAGTAGCTAGGTGTTGCAGTGGATAGAGCACTGTCCTGGGAGTCGGGAATACCTGGGTTCAAATCCAACCTCAGACGCTTAATAATTACCTAGCAGTGTGGCCTTGGGTAAATCACTTAACCATATTGTCTTGCAAAAAAACAAACAAAAAAAGACCAATAGAGAGATATGTAAAAATTTTAAAATAACATTAAAAGTGTTTGCACAGGAAGGAGATGAAGGGGATTAGTCATAAAGCAACTGATCTGCTGCCCTTTGACATTTCAAATGTATGCATCTATCACTCATTTCTTTTTAAATGAGAATTTTAAAATACTTACTTCTACTTAAATATTTCTAATATTCAAGCTTTTTATCAATTATGATAAAAGGAAAGAAAAAAATTATTGTGTAAGACTATATTTTCATCAACAACTAATTCTAAATCTTTTGACAAGTTGATAGGGGAAAGATGCCTCTATAACTGTTGAGGTTATTCCTGATCCTGGTTCTTCAGACTAGGTGTTACAAGGCATACCCTTCTTTGTTCCTCAGGTCTATATCCAGAGTACTTTCCAGTCCTCAACATCATTTCTTTACAATGAAGAGATGTGGTACAAAATGAGCTTAGGGAGTGATTGTCACTGAACACTTCAACAATAAACACAACAATAATTCCTAGAATAAAATTTTCAAGGCATATTACATATATCATCTATATGAATGGCATGTAAATGCTATAGAATTGTATTTAAAACTACAGAAACAAAACAATCTAGATTTAAAACTTATCTCTGATGCTTGTAAATGTTAGGACCTTTAGCTTTAGCTTTTTTAAGCCTCCATTTCCTCTTCAGTAAGAAAGAGATAAGAACCTGTGGTAGCCATCTCATGAAGCTATTGAGGCTCAACCAAAATGTGATTTGGCAACTTTAAAATGCTTCATAATGTCAATTATTATCAGTATTATACTCTTAATTTTGCCATTCTGGACATTGAGGTGGTAAAATTGGAACCCTTGTCCTCACATCCCCAAATCCAGCATTAATAGTCTACTGCCCAAAAAGATTAAAAGTAAAAATGCAAACTTTGATTTAATGGTTGCTAAACAGCAAAACGAGAGAACACCCACAATGTTTTATTTTAGCATTCACTGGTTCTACAAAAACCTGGCATTTTTCTCATTAAATCTGCACCATTTCTGTCCCATTTAGTGGTTTTAACTAGAATCATGAGGGCAAATACTTTGGCCCAAAATATTTTAGGGTCATTATTCACAGTCGACAAATTAATAAATATAAAATTCAAAAGAACAAAAAATATTTATTTTTTCATATTTTGCTGCTGACAATATAGTCTAATCCAGGCAACAATGCTATCTAGGGGCATGGCAACGTGATCTGTCTCTTTGTTGAATTTTTTCTTTGGTCCAAATTAATTTCCATGTTATGCCAAAAATCATCTTGGAAATTTCTAACTCCATAAATATTTAGTCAAGACAAATCTTGCTGTCTATGTATAAACATAAACATGGGTACCATTTGTACCTCATTCACAAAACCTTTCATTATTCCTATAACCCCTAGCAATAGCATCCTTCTACCTAGTTTGAGCATTTCCTCCCTCCCCTGAACTCTTCCACTACCTAGCTGAAAATTTCTCATATGACATCACCTTGGAACATCACTTCTTTTTTAAACTTCAATTATTTTTTAAATCTTTTACTGTTATTAATCTTTTCACCACTTATATTTCACTCTCCTCATTTACTCTGTGAGCTTTTTGACAGGAACCATTTTCCAGAGTATAATGCATTTGCATATAAAATCAGAGAAATACATTGGAAGAGACTTCAGAGGTCATTTGGTGCAGCCTGTAATTAAACAAGAATCAAACAAGGATGGGCAGCTAGGTGATTCAGTAGATTAGAGCACTGGTCCTGGAACAGGAGAATCTAAGTTCAAATCCAGCCTCAGACACTTACTAGCTATGTCATCATAGGCAAGTCACTTAACCCTGACTGCCTCACATCCAGGGTTATCTTCAATTGTTGAGATCCATATCTGATCACTGGACCCATGTGGCTTTGGAGGCAAAGGTGAAGCTAGTATCTCATCACCCCCTTCACTTAAATCCAATTCATGTACTTGTCATGACATCACCTCCCTAATGCCAGTCTTCTTCAAAAATGAAGGACAAACATCAAACTAGAATTCTTTTACCCAATAAATCTGATAAGCAATTACATCAAATCGATTTGAATACTATGTGTCCTTTTAAGAAAGTTTCTCCTTATACCAAACCTACATATGCCTCTTTCCATCCATTGCTACTAGTTGTAATTCTAGGATCAAGCAGAAAAAACCCAATCCCACTTCAATATGAATCTCCAACTACCTGAATCATATCATCTTTGACCTTTCAATGAGCAAAATAACCCTGGTTTCTTTGACTAATCCTTCTAAATTATGTTTTCCAATACTCACCAACCTAGCTACCTTTCTCTGGACCTTCACTAGTTCAACATTTATTTTGCATCTCTTATATGTCAAGTTGTGGGGTTACAGAGGCAAAAACAAAACAGTTCCTTGCACAAATGGGAGACACTCACCCAATACCTGTCGATTTCAATTTGCTGATGTTAGATAATGTCTTATGTTCCTCAGTCATGGAGAGTAGAGTAACCTAGTAGTCAGTCAATCATATCTGTTAGAGCTAAGATTAGGACCAGAGTTATCTTTTCCAATGCTGAAAAGTCCTTAGTGTAACCTTCCTAACCTTGCAATGGCAGGTTGGAAAAGAAGGCATTGATGAGATTAAAGAGGAAATTAATATAGCTTAAGTATGTTAGAAAGGTCATTCCAGTTCTCTTTTCTCCTGAATCCAAGCTCTGTTTCACATATATGTGTGTGTGTATATGTATATATATATATATGTATATATATATTTATATATACATACATATACATATGAGAGAGAGAGAGAGAGAGAGAGAGAGAGAGAGAGAGAGAGAGAGAAAGGGGGGGGGAAGTTCTGTCTCTCATCACATTTCATTCCCTTATGGAAATTAATGATATAGCATCCATTCTATGAGCATGTATTCCATTTGTGATCCCTATGGTTTAAGCAGATTTCTGTACAGCATTACACTTTTTTCAAATAGCTGCACAGAGTACGCCATGCTGCAAGATGATTAGGATATCACTAAGAAATCCATTTTATTCTTGTTTTTCACTCTAACTACACACTTGGGCTTCACAAAATAGCAACAACAATAGCAAAACTCCAACAACATAGCTCTAACATAAAATGAGTATTTCAGTGCATGTACAGCCACAGTACCGAGCAAAGGAGATGAATTACCATGTGCTGTAGGACAGTTAGATGCTATCCCTCAAAGGAATGCAATTATAATGTCAGCTGCAACACAATATCCATTCTATTTTGCCACATGTAGAGAGGAGAGGACTAATGTGAGTACATGAATGTTTATAAACACAGTGGGATGAAAAACCATCCCTGCTAGGGACCCAGATACTTGAATAATTCTATGTTAGGTTAAAGATCATGAATTTTTAGCTGAAAGGAACTTTAGAGGTCATTCAGTCATTTTGGAAATGAAGAGGTTAAAAAAATTTGGGAAAAAAAGAAATGAAGAGGTTAAGTGAGTTATCCAAGGCAGATAACTCAAAGAGAAAGTAATAGGGCTAGGATTTTAGACAGAGTCCTCTTCCATCACTCTTTCCACTCCAATACAATTATGGTATGGTACCTGAGGCACTCATCATTCATGGGTACTCACCCTTAAAGCTTGGGTACTCATAGGTTCTAGGTATATTGTCAGTATCCTCTCAAAATCATGAACAATTCATGAGGCTTCCCCAATATATTTATTTTTAGTAAGCAGTCATATTCTATTGTCAGAAGATACACACCCTTTAAACAAAGGGTATGTAATGCAACAACAATGTAATAACATAGAACTCACTTCATAAAACTGGAGACCCCAACCCATCACCCCAAATACTCATAGTATATATATATATGTATATATATATATATATATATATATGTATATATATATATATATATATATACATATATATATATAGCCTTCAGGCTATACCCATTACTTTTTATGAGAAGCTTGACTGAAGAAGAGATGCATTGCCACTGAAGGAGTTAACTAAGAAAATAGCAACCCTCCCCAGGAGGGAAGAGGCTATTAAACCACTGAACCCCTTCCCCCCAATGAGAAGAGAAAGAATGTCAGGTGACCTTGAAATAGTAACTCAACTGAAAGCAATAGAATTAAAACAGTTGGAAGTTGGAAGAACTTCTATGCTCCCTAACAGGGGAAAGGCTTGTTCACCATAGCATCTCTAATCAAAGTTGGACAGGGGATCAGGTGACTATGATAGCTGGATATGACTGAAAACTAGTTGGAACAGTTTTGGGGTTCCCAACTGGGAACAGCTGAGATGCAATATTTGGTAGAGAATTGGCCCAGCAGAGAACTGAAAAACGATATCACCAAAAGGCATCAAAAATTCTACAATGTCAGAGAGGTGAGGTTCCCTTCCATGATATCTTTTCTAAATATATGCACTCCTTTCATGCATATCCATCCACATAGATATCTTGGCCACACTTGCTTTCCATATATCAATGCCCCTCATGTAATCTATAAAAATATTCACTCTTTCTACCATGGTATTTGAAGAAGACAGAAAAAAAGGGAGAGAATATTCTGTTATTTCCTATAATACTATGACATTTCTTTAAATAAATGAGTTTTATTTGAAGCATGTACTTTTGTGTCTGTCAGTAACCACCTTATGTGTACTAGACACTGTACTAAGCACTGGTGATGATGATGATGATGATGTTTGCCCTTCATTCTCAAAGAGGACCAAGACATCAGGGAAGTGATGCTATGACAAGCATTTGAATTAGATTTGAGTGAGGAAGGGCTGTGCTAAGCCACCAGCCTCATTTCCTTCTCTGGAACCATCTGGGTCCAGTGGCCAGATATGGATCAGGATAAATGGAGATGATCCTGGATGCAAGGCAGTCAGGGTTAAATGACTTGTCCAAGGTCACACAGCTAGTAAGTGCCTGAGGTCAGTTTGGACTCAGGTCCTCCTGACTTCAGGGTTAATACTCTATCCACTCCACCATCTAGATATAGCAACTAAGTGCTAGGGATTCAACGAAAGGTAAATGGCAGCCCCTGATCTAAAGGAACTCAGCTCTGATAGCAATGACAAAGGAGACAAACAACAGAGGGAAGGAGCTGGCATCAAGGGGTATTGGGAAAGGCTTCCTGTAGAAAATGCAACTTGAAGTAAGCTAGGAAATACAGAAGGTAGAGATGAAGAGAGAGATAATCAATTCTAGGCATGAGAATCAACCAATGAAAGCACCCAGAGTCAGGAGATGGAAGGTCTTGTTTACAGAAGAAAAAAAAAAAGATGTCACTGAATCTCAGAGGACATAGAGAGGCATAAGTTAAGAAGATGGGAAAGAGGGAAGAGAGGCAAGCTAGGAAGGGATTTGAATGCCAAACAGAAGATTTTCTATTTGTTCCTAGAGATAACAATCCTGCCACTTACTGGCTAAGGGGATGATATGGTTAGACATATGCTTTGGAAGATCACTATCTTGACAGTGGAGATACTCTGGCTGACCAAAAAGAGTTTACATTTTGAGGACAGCTAAATGATAAAGTGGATAGAGCACCAGCCCTAAAGTTAGGAGGACCTGAGTTCAAATTCGGCTTCAGACACTTAGTAATTGCCTAGTTGTATGACCTTGGGCAAGTCACTCTTAACCCATTACCTTAAATAAATAAAAGCTTTTTAAGTTTACACATTGATGAAGCCTTATGATCTATAGGTTAGGGAGGATTCTGAGCTACAAAGTACCTAAAGCCTGAGATGGTTTTCTAGTGTTTCATGGGTAACAAAAGCCTCAAGGGATACATCAATATCTACTTAATTACATAGTTATTAGTCCTAAATCTACTGTGACATTAGAGACTCATCACAAGAGTTCATCCTGGGGCAGCTGGATGGTGCAATGGATAGACCACCGGCCCTGGAGTCAGGAGAACCTGCATTCAAAACCAGTCTCAGATACTTAATAATTCCCTGTGTGAGCCTGGGCAAGTCACTTAACCCCATTGCCTTGGGAGGGAGGGATAATTCATCCTGCTCTTTCAATGTTGATAAATAATAAACCAATTCAGGCTGACTAAAGTATGAAAGGGAAGCTAAATGGGGGTAGTGGATAGAGTGCCAGTACTAGAGTTAGGAAGACTCATTTTCCTGAGTTAAAATCTAGCCTCAAATACTTGCTAGCAGTGTGACCCTGGCCAAGTCATTTAATGCTATTTGCCTCAGTTTCTCATCTGTAAAATGATCTGGAGAAGGAAATGGCAAATCACTCCACTATCTTTGCCAAGAACCCCAAATGTGTTACAATAAATGAGAAATGACTGAAAAGGTATGGAAGGTGAAAGAGTCTTGTAATGGTGATTTTTGCTACCATTTTGTGAAATAAGAAGCATCTGGTCTTTCATCTGGGGAAAATGTTTTCAAAGGCATCAGTTACCCCTCAGAAAAAAAGATTTTTGAAAGGTTTTCTGATGGTCTTCTCAATACCTGGCTATGGAATACATAAGCAACATTTCCCTTTTATTAGATCAGCAATGTCTCTGAGACTATCAGCACTAGTGACAGTATTCACCCAACTTTTGGACACATTTATATATATTCTTAGGAAACTGAGCCATTATTCTATGAAGTAGAAAAAAACCTTTCACTATGTGGTGGAAACAGCTGTTCTTTATAATCTAATTAGGCATTCTATTTTGGTGAGTTGTGCTTTTTTCCTGTATACTTCTGCTTAATGTTGGAATGACTTACAGAGTTCTTAGGGAACTGAGCTATACTGAAAGATGAGTCTTTGAATTATCTACTGTAAAACTTAGATGGTTACTGGAACAAATACAATCTGTTACTTCATTCCCTATGCTGTCAAGTAAGTACTCAAATAAATCTACTACAGTTAAAGAACAGAAAGTCAAGGGAAAACCATTCAAGAGAGGTGAGAGACCTAGTGAAACAGATTTGAAATGCAGCTAAAATCCAATTCATATGGATACAGTATGGAACAATAGCTGGATCTAAAATGCAGAAGATCTCGGTTCAAATTCTGCCATACACACTTGCTAGCTGTGAGACCCTAGGCAAGTTCAAAACTTTCATCGTGAGTTTCATCTATAAAAAGAGATCATCATCATCATCATCACCATCATCATCATCATCATCCTTCCTTCCCAGGATTGAGAATCCCAGGAAATGAGATATAAAGAATTTTGCAAAATTAAGGATCTATTTAAATGTTAATTATTATTTTTCTAGCCCGTGAAGTACCAAAAACCCTGCAATCTTGTGGGTACAGAGTGAAGCATTCAGAAAGCACTAAGGTGAAGGATCCTATCAAAGAATAATAGCTAAAAATGATATAATTGTGCTTACCATGAGTCAGTCACTATGCTAAGCATTTTAGAAATATCTCAATCGATTCTCACAAGTACTCTGGGAAGTAAATGTTACTGTTATCCACCCATTTTATAGAAGCAGCAAGATGGTTCAATGGATAAGTGTATTGGACCTGAAGTCAGGAAGAGTCATCTTACTGAGTTTAAATCTGACCTCAGACACTCACCAGCTGTGTGACCTGGGCAAATCACTTCACCCTTTTTACTTCAGTTTCTTCATCTGTAAAATGATCTAGAAAAGAAAATGGCAAACTAGTATATTTGCCAAGAAAACAACAAAGAGAGTCACGAAGAGTCAGACACAAATGAACAATAACAACCTTTATGGATGAGGAAACTGAGGCCAATGTTAAGTGATAGCCCACAATCACATGGCTGGAAAGTGTTTGAAGTCAGAGTTGAACTCAGATCTGCCTGACTCTAAAGCAAATACTGCACCACTACAATCTCTGATCAGGTTTGCTAATTGGAGCTGAAGCAAGTTGTGGGTTCCACTGAGTTTTAGGCCTCTAGTTGCAGCGCTCTCAAGTAAGTATGAAGTAATTAAAAGATTACTGACCTTGAATCCCCAGGTTTAAGTGATGAAGCTCTCTGAAGTTGGACTTTCCCATCTGTACTTATTAATTTTATGACCCTGGGACAATTACTTGCTCTCTGCCTCAATTTTTCCTCATCTGTAAAGTATCTTGTTCAGTTGTGTCTGAATCTTCGTGACCCTCTTTGTTGTTTTCTTGGCAAAGCTACTAGAGTAGTTCACCATTTCCTTCTCCAGCTTATTTTGCAGGTGAAGAAACTGAAGCAAACATAATGCCTTCCTTAGGAAGTCATTATGGAGATCAAATTGTACAATACACACCGAAATATCATACAAAGGAGTTGTTGCTGTTGTTAGTTTTTTATTGGAACTTAACAAATGCAAACATTTCTATATACAAAAAATAACAAGACATGAAAAAATGAATTTCTGCTATGTAGGTTTTTTTAAAAAGTACATATATATTAACAGAATAATAACCAAAACCTGTTTTATTTAGGTCTCTTTCATTGCTTCTTTATTTTTTCCTTCTGTGAATTAAAAAAACGCTTTATTGATGCTTTGTGGGAGTTTTTTTTGCATTTCTATCACAATCTATTAATATGCTCCCCCCATCACCTCCTCCCCGAGTAGAAACTCTCACTAGTAAAAAAACAAATTATTGCATTTGCCATATCTGATTCTGCATCTTAAGATACTACCAATTCAATTGTTATTTTGTGACTTTAGGAAAGACATTTGGCTTCCTTAGGTCTCTGGGATAGTTTTCCTGTATAGTAGAAAATAACACCTGTCTTTATCTACCAAATGAGATTGTTCTGAGAATGAAATAAATTGGATTTGAAGATAGAAGGGATCTTAAGGATCATCTGATTCAACAGTGACATTTTAGAGATGAAGAAACTGAAGGTTTAGATCTATCCTAGCCCTAGAGCTGAAAGGACTTAGAGACCATCTAAGTCAATTCCCTGATTTTACAGATGAAGCACCTTGAGGCTTATGGTAGTTGTGAACTTCCTAACTTCACACCGATAGTAAGTAAGCATTGAACCACTACTCTTTTCCAATGTTTTCCCTCATAATTTCCTACATGACAAGAGACAGAGGTGAAAATCAAACTCAGGTTGTGATGTCCATGACTTGATCCAGGACATCACACATTTAAAATCACTTTGTAAAAGTCCTGAAAGTGCCATGCAAATTAAACATGGTCCCAGTTAAAATGGTACAAGCCTATTATCCCAACTACAGGAGAGTGTAGATCATCTCAGCTTCAGAATCATGAGCTGCTGTGTGCTATGCCAATTAGGTTGATAAACTAAAATTTGACATTAATATGGTAAACCCCCAGGTGTGGGAATAACTGGGCATCAGGCTACTTAAGGAAGTTTGTTGGTATCAGAAATAGAGCTTATCAAAGCTCTCATGCTAATCAATAGTGGAAATGAGACATTTGAAGGGTATAATTAATGGCATGTTGTCAAGAATGTTCATCTATGTGTTAGTTATTTGAAATTCTGTTTTAAATATGTATTATAATGGCAACTAACTGGTATAGTGAATAGAGTGCTGGCCTTGGGGTCTGGAAGATTTAAGTTTAAATCCAACCTCAGTGACTTACCTCAGTTTCCTCAACTGTCACACAGAGATAATAATGATACCTACCTCCCCCAGGCTGTGAAGACCAAAGGAGATAATGTAATGACAAGCATTTTCCAATCCTAAAATGCTATATAAACATTAGCTTAAGATATATAAATCTGGTTGGGTAAAATTCAGAGGGGAAATGAGGAGATTGTGGGAGACAGAACATAAATCCAAAGAAGGTTGGCCACAGGTGGCATTTCAAGGTCTTGATCTCTCTCTCTCTTCTCTCACATGCACACACACACACACACACACACACACACACACACACACACACACACATTTAAAACCACATGCAAAATTTCAAATAATTGAAAACCAAACCTAAAGAATGGTATATAAAAGGTAATAGAAGTCATCCTCAGTTACAAATGCATAGTAATAAAACAACTTCCTCAAATTATTGAGAATCTAAGCATGAGCACAGTTGTGAAATAGAAATAGTCAAGGCATGTAGATGATGTTTGAGTTAATAATGAAATCAAGGTTTCCTCAAGTGGTATATGATGTGGGGATGGGGAAAGCAGGGTAAAGATGCTAGCCCAAAAAGGGTATGGGTGGGGGGAGAAGAGGGAAAGTTCAAGTTAAAACAGAAGCTGTTGAAATAGAAGAAGTAGTGAAAAGTAGCGATGTGAAGGATAATACTTGTGTGAATAAAATGGACAACAGGGTAATTGGGTGCAGACTTGGAGGGCTATAGGGGCACCTCAGGATACTTTAATGGACCAGAGGAAAGTCAGTTAAAGAAGATTATGAGAGCCTTTTTAGCAGAAAAGCCAGAAGCAAAAAAGCAGAAGAGAGACCTGAGAATAAGGGATTATCCCAGGAGTGAGAAAACTACTAAGTCAATCTCCCATAGCATCCAGGCCATCTCCAATTGTTCTGATCCATATCTGACCACTGAAACCAGATGACTCCAAAGGAAAAGTGAGGTTGATTGAGGCACTTAGGTGATACAGTGGATAAAGCACCAGTCCTGGAATCAGGAGGACCAGTATCAGACACTTAATAATTACATAGCTGTGTGACTTTGCACGGTCCTCCCTCACTTAAATCCAATTCACAAGCATGTCATAACATCACCTCACTGATGCCAAGGCAGTGAGATGGCTCAGTGGGATGGAGCACTGACCTTGGAGTCAGGTGAATGGGAGTCTGAATCCATCCTCAGACACTTCATACTCACTAGATGTGACCTTAGGCAAGTCTCTTAACCCTGATTGCCTTGCATCCAGGGGCCAACTCCCTGATTCATATCTGGTCACTGGATCCAGATGACTCTGAAAGAGAAAGTGAGTTTAATGACTTAGCACAGCAACCCCTCACTCAAATTCAATTCATGTGCTTGTCAAGGCATCACCTCCCTAATGTCAGGGTCTTCTTCAAGAACGAATGACAAACATCATCATCATCCCTGATGCCATGGTCTTCTTGGAGAGTGAAGGACAAACAAGAAGTCAGGAGTGTCAGTGACTACACAGAATAATTTTAACATGGAGCCTGGAGGACTGGTGAATATCTTCAAGAAAGGACTGAGTAATGCAAAGTCTTAATTGAAGGGGACAGCTAGGTGGCTCAGTGGATAAAGTGCTGGACCTGGAGTCAAAAATCTTATTTCAAATCCTGCTTCAGACAATTATTAGATGTGTGAATCTGGGAAAGTCATTTAACCTCGGTCTTAATCCATCAGAAAAGGAAACACTCCAGTATCATTGCCAAGAAAATCTGTGGATAATATTGGCATTTTATGGTGCTATGGGATCGGGAAAAGTCAGCTATTACTGAACATCTGAAAAACAGCATAAGCCTTATGTAAGGGATTTGATTCAAGTATAATAACTACTTGATTTAGTAGATAAGTGAGGACTACTGTTCCCTAGTAGACTTTGGGGTGAACCTGTGCCTTGGTATGTAAGAGATTTCCTTTTGGATAATAGCTCCCAAAAGTGCTTGGGGTAAAATTAATGGGTTCTGAAAGTGACTTATCAAAGAGTTTTATATATAAAACACATATACATACAGACACACACAAACACACAAACATAGAGACACAAACAACCCACAAACACACACATATCATTGTGCACTGGAAATTGAAGGGAAAGAGAAAAATTAAAATGAGTTGGATTACAATGGAAACAAAGTCTGTCTCTCACAATTTCTCTTCAGTTAGCTGGCATAAAACTTTTGAGGCATTTTCTTTCCCCTTGTCTATACTTTGACAGTGACTAAAACCAGAAAGACAGCTTGGAGCTGCAAAAATGATACAGAAATTGTTAAGGCCCTTAAATTGCAAAGTAGTTTCCTGCTCTCCATTGACTGAGGGATTTTCTTGCCTGTGAGTTCTGTATATACCAAAGGAACAAAATAAAATAAAATAAAATCTGGCAGCAATGTGCAGAGTGATTTGGTGGAAGTTGCTGAATCCCTGAATCCTAGGGAGAATAAGGGCTAACATGTCAGTGATATAGGTCCTGTCTCAGAAGGGCCTTGGAGAAGGGGTATATTTATCCAAGTTCTCTTACAGAATATTAAAAAGGATATCCTTATGAGCTAAAAGTAACAATAGCCAAGAGCCTAGGCAGCTATGAAAGGGATTGCACCAGGAAAAAGCTACAACTCAAGGAAAATGGTAGACATGTCAGAAAAAATCTCAAAATAACTTTTATACTGGAGACTATTCTTTTAAAGGAAACTAAGTGGATAGAATACTCGGCCTGGAGTCAGGAAGTCATGAAGTCAGATCCCGCTTCATACACTTATTAGCTGTGCAGCAGTAGGCAAATCACTTAATCTGGTTGCCTCAGTTTCCTCAATTGTAAAAGAGGGATAATAAATAGTCTATTAGTTGTTGTAATGTTCAAATGGGAATATGTATAGTGATTACCAAAGAACTTAGCAGAAAATTGAAGCTTAATATATCAGCTTATTCCCGTTCCCCCATTATGTCTACTGTGCATGTCATACCCAGTCAATGAATTGTTAAATTGCTACAAAGGTCTCAGATATAAGGAAAGATAGAAGCAGGAGAGACCAATTGAACATAAGCTGCTAAGGGCTTTAATTAGGGTGATAGCTGAGGGAACAGAAAGTCTAGAATGAAACATTATATCCTGCTCTAAGGCCTCTTCTCAGTCTTCAAGCTGTTAGAAACTCTCAGAAAGATCCTGAACACAACTGTTTCCCAAACTGGAAAGTTGCCTGAGCATGAAGCAGATAGCCTGAAATGGCTGTGAGAAACAACATGTATATACATAAATAGATATACAATACATATTCAATGAATATGCTAGTTTGGCAAAAGAGGGGGCACCATAGATATCTGTAGCTTGAATGACTTCTTGAAGGAAGATGCCTAGAGGAAGGTTGAGGAAAACCTGCATTCTAGGTTAAGGGGAAGAGGTCAATATTAAGGTTCTCCAGACCCCATAAAGGGAAAAATGTGTAAAAAGGGGATACGTTGGGAAGAGATTTAAATACTTAAAGGAGGAGCCTCAAAACTATTATGCCAGATGAGTGAGAATTTCAAGAGCCAGGCACTTTTCCCTCTGCAACCCTATTCATTATTCCCTTTACATCTGATACTAGAAGTAAGAGGGAGCTACTGGAGTTTATTGAGTAGGGGAATGACATTGTGATTTAGGAAAATGATTTTAACAGCTCTGTGGAAGATGATTTGGATTGAGGAGAGGCTAGAAGTAGGGAGACAAGTTAGAAATTGCAGTTAAAAGCTAATGAAGACCTGAACTGAGTTAGAGGTAACTCTATGAATTGAAAGTAGAAATATGAAAAATTCTTTGGAACTAAAAACAAGATGTGGCCATTGATTTGAACAGCTAGAAGTTATGGTTTTTGCCTTCTTCAGTAACAAAGAAATTCAGAAAATAGGTGGACTTGGGGAGCAAATTAATGAATTCTGTTTTGTAGATGCTGAATTTGAGATGTCTACAAGATTTCCAGTTCAATGGGGCAGCTAGGTGGCGCAGTGGATAAAGCGCTTAGCCCTGGAGTCAGGAGGACCTGGGTTCAAATCCAATCTCAGACACATAATAATTACCTAGCTGTGTGGCTTTGGGCAAGCCACTTAACCCCATTGCCTTGCAAAACCTAAAAAGATTTCCAGTTCAAAATGTCTAGTACTCCCAGTATTTCTAGCATTTTCTTTCTATTAATACTTTACTTTGTATATATTTGTCTACGTGTGGTCTTCTTTATTGAACTCTCCTTGAGGACAGGAACTGTCTTTTGCCTCTTTTTATATCTCTAGCTCCTAGCCAAGTACCTGAGAACAAATTTTACTTAATGAAAGTTTATTGACTGATTGATTACAGAGTCAATTAGTAAAATGAATCAAATGGTGGACGTCATGTCAGGAATATATGGGTTCAAATCTGACCTCTGTCACTTAGTTGTGTTACCATGGGAAGTCATTTAACTTCTCTGACCCTCAGTTTCCTCATCCATAAAATATACACTATAAAAACATGAAGTCTTACCCTAAAGGCATTGTGAGACTCAAAGATAACATGTGCAAAGAACTTTGTAAATATTGGAGTGTTATATTATCATACATTAGAGTATGGACTGGACCTATGACTTCATTGGTGTAGAAACCTCACAGATGAGGAAATTTCCTCTACTTATGCAGTTCAGCTCCTCAGTTTCAAGTCAAAGTCTTAGAGTGCTGCTTGGGGCAATGATATAAAACTTAATTAGAAAGGGGGCAATAACCAGCACATAAAGATCCCTGAGGGGAAGAGGCAATTATATTGATTTAGAAAACCACATATTAACATTATCTATGTTTTATTGTATTTTATTATCTTCAATATTTTCTAGTTGCATTTCAATCTAGTCAGGTCATACTTAGGAGCATTGTTCCAACCAAGTGTTGGACAGCTCAGCACTACACCATGCTGTCTTTTATTATATTACAAGATGCTATTTTCTAAGAGATATATTTCATTCAAGCACTAATGTTAATGGCTCCAGATGGAAGTTCAGAGCTCAGATGAGTTTGTGGGGACATCGACCAAAATGAATAACTAAACATAATGAATTGAAAAAGTTAAAGACTGGAATGTCTGAGAATGTTTAGCTAGTATATAGGATGCCACAGATTGTATAAAATAAGTAAATATAGTCAATGATTCTAAGCTTCTCATCCACATAGCTAGAAACAACCCAAATCCACCATATGCTACCTATGGCCTTTCAGCTCATTTGATTCTTGATAAGCTGGTAAATTCAGGTGTGCCCTTCACCTTGCCTGGCACATAGATATAAATATTTGATTACTTTACAGCCATTTAGCATTCTCAGATGATAGCTGAGCATTATTTTAATAGACTATTCTTCCAACTAAATCTGAGAGCTCATTAACCTTTAGTAGCATACCTCTGAGGATTGATTCCATTGAGAACAAAGTCTTAGGCTTGAGAATTAGGAAGACTTTCTCTTTTCCATCTTAATTCTGTCAAATGGAACTCATTTAATGCAATTTATTGGGACCAATGTATAGTGAAAACCAGATAATGACCTGCAGCTTAAGTTATAATGTTGTATTGTTCTGTTTAAACTTAACAGAAGCTTCAGGAATAACAATAGGAGCTGAGTTAAAAAAAAACACTTTGCCCCATGGCCTCATTTGAACTGAAACTATAAACATTATAGCCTCCATTTTAGAGATGAGGAAATTGAGGCTCCTTTGATAATACAATTCAGTTCTTAAATTCAACAATCATATTAAGTGTTCATCATATGCAAGGCACCAAGAATGTAATGACAAAAATTAAATAATTCCTGCCCTCAGAAAACTTATATTCTAAACAAAATATATTCAAGTGAATAAAAACAAAAATAAGTCTTAATGATTTAAGACTGCACTAAAACTTTTGAGACACACACATATTATATCTAGTAACAATAATGGATGATCAGGAAAGTGAGATTTGAAGGGCAGTAGTAATTCAAAGAAATGTAGTTGAAAGCAAAGAGACCTCTAGGGCTGATAAATAGTTTGTGAAAAGGCAAATATTGTGGTCAGTTTCAATGGATTAGAGAGAGCGTAAGGCAACTTAATGTAAAATCAATTCAAAGAAAAGTTGAAATCAGATTGTAAAAGGATTTTGAATGCCAAATAAGGTTGCATTTTTCCCAAAGATAATAGGGAGCCACTCAAAAATCATGAGTATGAGAGTGACACTGTCAGTCCTGGCTATTGAGAAATGTTTGAGAAATGGGTTGGAGAAGGGAGATCCTGGAGGGTGGGAGACTGATTAAGCAAATGTCCAGGTGAGAGGTTATTAGAATCTGAACTTCTAATGAAGGAGAAAAGGGGAGAGACTTTTTGGGAGACTTTGATTCGATATGGAGAGTAAGGGTGAGTCAAGAATAACTCCAAATTTCTGAAGCATGAGTATGCACCAGAGGTGAAAGATTTGAATCTTGATTTCCTGTGACATTAGGTCCAGTAATCTTTCTGCCACATCACTGAACTGAAAAATAGCAGCTTCCTTATATAGTTAGCCTGAGGCTCTGGGGTGTTAAGTAATTTAACCATGGTCAGATTGGAAGTGTCTAAAGTGTAATTCAAATTTAAGCCTCCCTGTCTCCATCACACTTGTGTGCTGTTGTTCTGCCTCTTCACTGGTTCTCATAAGAATGTTAACAGAAGTCCTGAAAATGTATTGGAGAATATGGACAAGAATGGTCTAAAATGAGTTGTCATGAATGGGTTGTGAAGTATACATTAGAGAACCCGTGCTGATAATAATTGGGATCTTTAAAAATACTGAAGTACAGTTTATTCTAGCATAATAGCCAGATGAAGTAAGAGAATCAGAATTATAGAGTAATAATAATAATAATAGCTAATATTTATATGGTTCTTTAAAATTTTCATGGAAGTTCATGGAGAGGAAAGTAATAAGGAGGTGGTATAAGCTAACATTATCAAATTTAGCAAAATATAGAAAGGGCTCTGTCCATCCAGAGGACATCTTGGAGGCAGTGAGTCAGAGGATGAAACTGGTAGAAGGGATGCCAGTAAATGGGATGATGCCAGGAAAAAGACAAATTTCACCCCAGGGCTGGCCTTTCTCTATTCCTTCTAAGGCAGAGGAGGAGGGAAAAGCAGGAAGGAAAATGAGAGGAACCCCTTCTGAGGGGGATCAGCTTGGTTTGAGCAAAACAATAATCTTGATACTTCTCCCTCTCTCATTCTCTTTCCTAGGGAGTGAATATCTGTTCCAAATCTTGTACCTATTTCTTTAAAGTTTATATTTACATTGATGTTCACCTCAGTTCTACAAGCTGGTATTAAGATAAAATTGTGACTCCAGAAATGATATTATACTCTATGGAAATGCCATGGAAATCAAAGAAGAGGCATCAGAACTCCCTGCATTGCCACTCAGCATTAAAAGCCCTGGTTAATAAGATTATCTCTCTCTCTCTCTCTCTCTCTCTCTCTCTCTCTCTCTCTCTCTCTCTCTCTCTCTCTCTCTCTCTCTCCCTCCCTTCCTCCCCTCACACAAACACATACCACACACACACACACACACACACACACACACACACACACAAAGCACTCACACAGACTTTTCTTCCACAAGGATGAGGAACCATTATGCCTAATATCTTTATTGGTCTGTGTATTTAGTAGTCTATACACATGAATGGAAGAGAGGATAGTTACCCAGAGGGCAAAATGAAAGGTTTGGTTTTTTCCTAAGTCTTTGTGATTTCCTTTGTAAGGGTCTTAAAAAACAAAAAGATTTTTACTGATAAATGGCTTTGTAAGACTCCAAAGCAAGGAAAAAGTACAGAAATCTGAAACATTATTAATGACCCCTAGGAAAAGAATTCTAAACTGTATGTTTAAGGGGAAAGAGGCTTGGTAAGTAGAGAATTGAATCACTTCCCTAATATCTCCTTTATATTATTACATTTCCCTAAACAATTTCAAGGCACCTGATCTGTCCCTGAAGGGCAGAGTGAAGGCATTGACTAAAGGAAAGGCACATGTTTGGGTTGCCTGAAGAGAGAAGCTAATATAGAATGCTTTTCCTACTCCTTCAGGCCAGAGGAAGACATCCAGGAGGGCACAGTTAGCTTTCCTTGAAAACCAAACAATTCAAACCCTCCACTACTATAATATTATTTAACTCATGGAATCAGAGGATTTAAATCTGGTAGAGATATTCATATAAGTTTCTCCTTTTACAAGTGAGAAAATTAAGTCAATAACAATATAAGTAGCTTACCCAAAGACCTAGAAATAGCACTGAGCAGCATAAAGATTCAAATTCAAGTTTTCTGATCCAATGTTGGATTCTCACAACTTGGAAAGAGATGGAAGGTGATGGGAAAGTCCAAGGCAAATATGATAAATTAGTTCCAAGATAAATTTTATAGAAACCTTGACTTCTCACAATAGCTGCCCCTCTCCTCCCAAGCCAGCAATGTACTCCTTATTCTCTGTTTCTTAGAACATATGGCTTCCTTCAGGGTTAAGTTCATATTCCATATATAATACAAAACATTTATGGAAACCCTTAACCTCTTCTTCTACCTCAAATTATCAAGTATATTTTTAATAGATAATAGAGGGGATCTTGAGATCAGAGATGGTCTTTCCCTTTGTCTTTTCTCCTCAGGGCCTAGGAAAAGACCTACTTCCCATTTTAGAGGCATTAATCCACTCAACCTGACTGTAGACTAGAAATATAGTATATGAAATCTGAGCCCAGCCCTCTCTAGCCAGTCAAAGCAGTCCCAGCTCAATTCCCAAATGGCTATGCCCCCAACAGGACTTCAGAGTCTAGAAAGTATGTGACATCTTGCCATCTTCTAAGCTTCAGGAGAGTCTCTACCCTCATTATCTTTTGATCATAGAAAAAATAAAAACACCATAGCTATTGGGAAGAACATGAAATCTATCACCCTATGATTTCAGGCTAATTTTCAAGATTCTGAATTATTATCTTCTTAGACCAAAGTCCCTTTTCTTGTCTACCACTTCCCATTCCCTCATCCCCTTCTAAGTCAGTCCTGTCCCTTTGGTGTTTCTGTATAATGCCAACCTTACTCTAACTTATATGTCCAGAGGGATCATACATTATTTCCCCTACACATTCAGTGCTACAGTCAAATTACAGCTAGTCTTGCCCCCATATACAACATTGTCATCTTCAGCCTTCATATCTTTACTTAGGTATATGCTCCATTCCTGTGACATTATCTTCCTCCACAAAATGGTTTAGAATCCCTAAATCCCTTTAAGATTTCATTCAATTATCACCATCTTTCCAGATTTTGCTAGTTTTTGAGAATGTGATAAGGACTGGTTCAAAATCCAATGATACTAAAATGATCCTTAACTCTGGATGTGAAATTTTCAAACACATAATGGTTTGCAAAAATATTCTCCTCCTATTTGATCAGTGTGTTTTTATAATAACAGCTCACATTCTGTTTTATAATTTGCTTCATGCTTTTCTGGCGACAACCTAGTAAATTAGGTAGGGTAAGCATCTCAGTAAAACTGACTTTGGATTCAAAAAACCTGGCTGAAATTTTCAATTCATGATGAGTGCCTCTTTGTTTATAGCATTATTCCTTTACCACCAGATGACTGTTGCAGTACAATTTGGGACAGTGTTCACAAAAGTACTAAGCCTAGATGGGGAAAGATAAAAATCTATCTGCATTAACAGGAAATGTGCCTAGCATACCATGTTTTGTCCAACATTTGCCTGTTGGAATCAGAGATGTGCAAAGAGTATGAATTGGAGCATGCCAATACACCCACACCCATGCCCTTGCTCTATGCACAATGGAATCTGTCCTAGTACAATAACTCCCTGGAAAAATTTTGGGCTCTTTTGATTTTCCCTAAATTTTAGACTTGAGCTGACAAGCTTTATATTATGTTAATTCCAAACCCATAGTTTCAAAAATTTAAAATTTCTGGTGGAAGCTGAAGTGCCTTTGCTTTCTTAAAATTCAACATGAAAACATCTTATGTTCTTATTCTAATAGGGATTGATTTTTAAAAATAATAATGATGTGATAAGTACACTGACTTGGGTGAAAATATAAATGTCAGACCCATTTAATGTCCAGATGTCAAGAAGTTAGGAAAGTTAGCTAACAAATTGGATTATGGAATCAGAATTCAGAAGACTAGAATGATAGTTCAATCCCACAAAATGGAATATAAAAGGAGAAAAACAAAATCCTACACTTGTATTAAAAAAAAAAGACAACAGGTTCATGATGGTAGTGGAGGAGAGAGTACTGGAGCAGAGGGAATGACTAGGGACAAAAAGAATTTTGTGAATAAAGAAGAGTGTTGAGAGGGAGAGGAGAGGGGGAGAGAGAGAGAGAGAGAGAGAGAGAGAGAGAGAGAGATGATATGAGGGAATGGAATGAGAATGGTTCCGGTTTAGGGGCGCTAGAGAGATAATCCAATAATCCAAGTGTAGATATTCAGGAGAGAAATAAACTAAGTCACTATGGGCTGAATCTCTTCCTTAAAAGGAAATTCTGTGATGAACCAATCAATCAGAGGGATAGGCTGTAAGAATGGAAGTAGAGTAATGCTGGAACCAGCCCTCTGCTGAAGAAAGGCAGCTGCTAGAGAACCAATCACTGAATGAGCATTAACCTCAGAAATTGACATAAGCTACAAATCAAGGATCGATTTAGTGGAGTTAAGAAAAGGATGTTAATAGTGCAGATTAAACTTTCATATGTGTCCTGCATACATTTTTTTCCCCAGAAAGCCAATCGTTAAATATTTACCAGCACACCCCTAAGAGAACAGTATTGCAAAAATACAGATTCCACAATGAAGAGGTTCCTGGGGCACTATTGAGAATGTTCAGTAGTACAAGCAGAAAAGAAATGAGATGGTGGCAGGGGGTGTGACTAATATTTCTATTGCCCCTGCTATATGCAAAGCACATAAAATAAATGGTGTAATAAATAGTGTAAATAGTGTAGTAAAAGTAAAGCACTGTATTAAGTGCTTTACAAATATTAAATAACAGTGTTCCTAACATATAACTTGCCCTTTTCAGACCACATCTGGTGTATAATATTTAGTCCTGGTAATGTTTTAGGAAAGATATTGAAAATCTGTACAGCATCCAAAGGAGGGTGAATGGGGTCTGAAAACCATCCTATTTGAAGGTTATTGTCAGCTAGAAAACACATAAGATCAGAATGGCACTTGTCTTTAAATACAAGGAGCCTTTTCAAGACTGATGTTTAATTTTTCAAGACTAATAAGACCTATTTTTTTTGGTCAATGTAGGTAGAACCAGCTATCAATTGGTGGAAGGAGAAAAAAGAATTCCCTAACAAAGTTATCCAAACAAATGGATGGAATTTGCCTAGAGAGTTTCTGATGTTTGACAACTAATGATTGGCAATATTGTACATGAAGTTCACACTTCACATAAGGACTGAGACGAGACAGTCTCTGAAATTTACTCAAATTCTGGTATATTGTAAATCTGAGCATTTCTACAAAGAGGCTATTTAACATTTGTAGATTGGATTATTTAATCTGAAGAGATCTCAAAGGCTACAACCAAGACTGAAGAGGAATTTTTTTACTAGTATCTCTAAGAATGGTTACCTAGCTTCCACTTGTAAATTATTCTTGGACAATTTGGATCATTGGGAAGTGTTTTTGTTTGTTTGTTGTTTGTTACAAAGAAAAAAAGTCCTTCTTAGAACTATCCATTGCTTCTAATTTAGCTTTCTTGAGTCAAACAAAATAAATCCAAACTTCTTATTGAAAACCCTTTGAGAACTTGGGGTTAAAAGACCTGGATCTGAAGGTAATACCAAAAGGTGTCTAATTTAATGCCATCATTTTACAGTTGAGGAAACTGAGGCCCTTGGAGCTGATGTAACTTGTCCAAGTCCATTCAGGTAATAATCATCAGAAACCAGATTTGAACCCAAATCATCTGATTCCAGAGTTGGGATTCTTTCCCTCTGTACCATGCTCACCCCTTGAGTAGAATTATTGTATTCCTCTTAAGTCATCTTTTCAACAGATTAATGTTATACAATTTCTTCAATTCCTCATCATATGGTACATTTTAGACTATTCCCCAGCCTGGCTCCCCCTCTCTGAACTCACTCCAACCTGTAAATATCCAAAAGGGGCTACTCCAAATTATATATGATATTTGACTTTGGCAAAGTGCAGAGAGACTTCATAGAAGCTCCTAGAAATAACTGGAAGAAAAGCAGTCTTGTTGCTTTGATAAATGAGAATGAATGATGGGAAAATTAAGCAGAAAATGCCTTCGCTAAAGGATTCATTAGATTTGTGTGAGAGTGCCTTGAAGAAAGGTTCATCAAAATATTCATTTTATAATCTATCCCTAAAACCACTTTCATCTAAAATTCAATCAGTCTGTCCATACAAATCCCAAAACTACTTGTGGAAGGGAAAACTTATCCATCTGGTGCCAAGAATGGCATAGTTCAATAGCTACATTCAAATCTTTGTTTACCTGTGGCACATTAGTTGTGAGACTTACATTGATAGGAATATTGACAATACATAAAACAAATTGCCATTGATATTGCTAGAGGTAATTTTTTTTTTTAGTTTTTGCAAGGCAATGGGGTTAAGTGGCTTGCCCAAGGTCACACAGCTAGGTAATTATTAAGTGTCTGAGGCCAGATTTGAACTCAGGTACTCCTGACTCCAGGGCCGGTGCTCTATCCACTGCACCACCTAGCCGCCCCTAGAGGTAATTTCTTGATAAAAGGTGTTTATTTTGATGAACTTCCACACATTGATAAGATGAAATAGTAGGCCAAAATAATTTTTTTAAATGTGTTTGTTAGAAAAGATTGCAATAGGGAATATTTAATGTAAGATATTATTTTGTATTTCTCAGATCAAAAGAATGAAAATTCCTATTAATATCAAAAGTCACTGTTATCCCCCAATATTCTGGCCTCCAATAACCATCTCCAATTTCCCTCACCTGCCCCTTCTGTCCAGTGTTCCAGGTCAATTGTCCATGCACGAGGATGAACTAGAGGTAGTTCTTTTCACTTCTGAGAGCTGGTTGCTAAATTTTTAGTGTGAATATTTACAGCTCAGAAACTGGAAAACACTACAAAATTAGGACATGATTTGTTGTTTTCTTAATGGTCTAAACTTAAATTGATGCAGAAAACATTAATGAAGCTGATTGAACTTGAGTATAGAATGTATTTTTTTTTAAACTGGAGACTTGAGGGATAACACCAGGCCTGAAAAATAATTAAAAAATCAAATGTTTTTTGATTGACTGGCATTTACAGCACATTATTGTCTAGAACTCTCACTACTACAGAAGAATTAGAAATGATAATAGACATAAGACAAGTTTGTTCTAGATTTTTCTTCTGGCTTCACAATGGTATAGAGAGCTTCTCTTCCAAACTAAGACTTTATAGCAAAAGGAGAAATGAAGAGGCAGTGCTTAGAGAAGTTAGTGAACTTCTATATCCTCAGAGTCCTAAAATGAAGACAAATCACCTATAGGATTTCTTTGTTGTATCCTATGCTGAAAATACAAAGCTACATGAAGTCAGGTATGAAACAGTTGCTATGACTCCCATTGAAGTGGTGTTTCAAATGACTCTTA
Source organism: Macrotis lagotis (assembly GCF_037893015.1). Classification (NCBI taxonomy): domain Eukaryota; kingdom Metazoa; phylum Chordata; class Mammalia; order Peramelemorphia; family Peramelidae; genus Macrotis; species Macrotis lagotis. The sequence continues at coordinate 127,268,207 of NC_133665.1, forward strand.
TCTGAAAGAAGATCAAATTCATTGACCAAAAAAACCTATTTCCATGACATTCTGTAAATATACTAAGAAAATTCCACTGTTCTCTTTCTAAAACCTAGATTGTGAGAACCATGTCCAAACAAATGCCTGAACCATAAAGCATAATGAAGACAAAGCAAGGCTCTGGAATTCATCAGTTTTACCTATGATACAAAGGAATTGCTTCAATCTTTGTGTTTAAAATTATCTGATCAATTTGTGATTGATGCATTCAAAGGTACCTGATGTTTCCTTACCAATGTTTTTTTTACTCTGTTAGTGAATTTTTAATACATTGCCGGTCCTTTATCTCTCTCTAGTATAGCAATAAAATGAAACAGCATCTTTTGTAGGTCACTCAGGAGCTCTTTTTACACCTTGATTCTTGATCATATCCACAAGGATAGTATGTTTTTTGACAAATGCTAAGACTAAAGGGAGAGTGTGAAGATCTTTGTCTCTTTCCCTTGAAACGCACAAATATAATGGAAATAAAACCATGTAATTTCATTGAAATATATGATCTGCAAATTCTCTATCATAATCAAAATAAAAATATTTTGACAATGATGAACTACCTTCAAGGAATTTCCTTTTCTAAATTTCTATAAAGTGACCAAGTATCTAAATCTTTCATAAAAACATACTATATAACTTCTGGTCAAGCTGGCAGAGAGAAGTCAGACATTGTTTTAGGCTCTCCTGGCTTTCCCTAAAAATTAATATGAACTAAGACTTTTTTTGTTTGGGTTTTTTGGCAAGACAAATGGGGTTAAGTGGCTTTCCCAAGGCCACATAGCTAGGTAATTATTAAGTGTCTGAGGCCAAATTTGAACTCAGGTACCCCTGACTTCAGGGCCAGTGCTCTATCCACTGCACCACCTAGCCACTCCAGGACTTTTTTAAAATAAATGTTTATTCTTTATTTATTTATATATTTTTAATTTATTTATTTTTTTCATCCATATGCACATATATATTTTTAAGTTCCAAAATTTCCTTCCAACCTCCCTTCCCAGCCCCTCCCCTCAGCAGCAAACAATTGGGTTAACAAGTACATACCTAATCTTGATAAATATCTTTACAGATTTTAGTATGAGGAATTAGTATTAAGAGAAAGAGATAAATGAAAGATAATTTTTATAAAGTATTCATCAGATTCTGAAGGCTTGTTTGTTTTGTTTTATTTTGTTTTGTTTTGTTTTGTTTTGTTCTTCTTCTTCTGGATGGAGATAACATTGTCCATAGCCAGGCTAATATGGTTGTCCTAGCTCTCTGAACTGCTGCAAGGAGCTGCTTCCATCAAGGTTGATCATCTCACAATGCTCTTGTTAATGTGCATATTGTTCTCTTGGTTATGCTCCCTTCACTCAGTATCAGGTCCTATAAGTTATTCCATGTTTCTTTAGAATCTGACCATTTATGGTTTCTTAGAGAACAATAATATTCCATAGTATTCATGTATCATTACTTGTTTAGCCTTTCCCAATTTGGGGGCATCCCCTCAATTTCCAATTCGTTGCCACTACAAAAAATAATTGCTATCAATATTTTGGAACACATAGGACTTTTCCCATTTTTTAATAATTTCTTCTAGATATTGATCTAGACTTGGAATTGCTGGGTAAAAGGGTATAAACAGTTTTATTGTTCTTTGGTCATAGATAAACCAAGTCTTTTAACAGATCTTGAAACTACAGAACCAAGAGAAGAACCAAAGAGAAGAACATCTCCCAACATGGTCTGTCACAAAGGAGCATGGGCAAACCAAGGGCAGTGAGCAGAGACCTAGTGCAGGGACAGCTGGGTGAGGCCAGGGAACTGACTTGAGAACAGCGGTTGAAGCATCTGCTGTATGCATGGCAAGCAGGAGAGCTCCAGCAAGGTGGCCAGATATCTATCCAGACAGCTCAGTTCTTCTAGAAAACCAGGGCCTCGAACTCTGTGTTTTCAGCAAAGTCCCCATGTTTCCAACTGAGTCCCCTCCCCCAATCCTCTGGGAAAAGGAGACTTTATCCAGAATAAACAGCCTCCCCCTGATGTTTGCACATTTCCCTGAAGCTCAGGTGTGGGCAACACATCTCTTCCAGGGGAGATCTACCTACATTGTTTGAGGACAGCTTAGATTCTGCCCCCCCACTCCAAACCCCCACCCCCCCCAGGGAATGGACCATTAATCAACATCATAGACAAGAAAGAGAAAGCTTCTGACATCCACTACAGGCCAACCCATTGAATAATCCTAGAATTGGGCAAAGCCACTAAAGATCTCAACACTGAAGGTCTGAGAATCTCTACCAGCACAGGTCCTGAGGGAAAGGATTTAAAATGAAAAAGACCATCATAAAAGGGGAGTCCATTGAATGTTACCTTGAATATAAGGATCCTAACTCAGAAAGGACTAGAGCTTCAGTAGAGAATATGAACTGGTCTGCAGCCCAGAAAGAGTTCTTAGAAGAGATCAGAAAGGAGTTTAAAAATCAAATAGAAAAACTGGGCAAAGAAATGCAAGAGAGAATTAACAACTTAAAAGAAAACAAATCATTTGAAAAATACAATTGGACAAGTGAAAAAAGAAAATAATTCTCTCCAAAACACAATTGAGCAAATGGAAAACTCAAAAAATAAAATTGACCAATTGGAAAAGGAGATACAAACGGTAAATGAAGAAAAATTTTTCTAAAAAAAAGGACTGGAATCTGTGGAAACTAATGTCTTCATGAGACACCAAGAATCTGTTAAACAAAATTTAAGAAAATAGAAGAAAATGTAAAATATCTCATCAGCAAAACAACAGACCTGAAAAATAGATCCAGAAGGGACAATTTTAGAATCACAGGACTTCCTGAACACCTTGAAAAGAAAAAAAAGCCTGATCTCCATACTTTAGAATATAGTAAAGGAGAGCTGCCCTGATATCCTGGAACCAGAGGGCAAATAATCATTGAAAGAATACATTGACTCACTCCTGAAAAGGATCCCAAGTTATCACCATTATTATTCAATATTGTATCAGAAATGTTAGCTTCAGCAATAAGAGAAGAAAATAAAATTGAAGGAATTAGATTTGGGAATAAAGAAACAAAACTCTCACTCTTTGCAGATGACATGATGGTATACCTAGAGAACCCCCTGAAAAATCATCTAAAAAACTACTAGAAATAATTAGAAATTTTAACAAAGTCACAGGATAGAAAAAAATCCACATAAATCATCAGCATTTCTATGTATTATCAACAAGATCAGCAGCAAGAGTGAGAAAGAGAAATTCCATTAAAATAACATCAGACAACATAAAATACTTGGGAGTCTATTTGCCAAGGCAACTCAGAAATTCTATAAAAACAACTATAAAATATTTTTCACTTAAAGAAAATTAGATCTAAATAACTGGGGAAATATCAACTGCTCATGGATAGGCCAAGAAAACATAATGAAAATGACAATGCTACCTAAATTGAACTACTTATTAGTGCCATAACAATCAAACTACAAAAAATTACTTTAGTAGGTCATAAAAAATTGTAATTAAATTCATATGGAGAAACAAAAAGTCAAGAATAACAAGTAACAAGAAATTTAGTGAAAAAAATTGCAAAAGGAGACAGCTTAGCCTTACCAGATTTAAAATTATATCATAAAGCATCAGTCATCAACCTGTTGTTACTAGCTAAGAAATAGTGGTGGACCAAAGGAATAGATTTGGTTCAAAGAAACATCAAGAAATAATTATATTAATCTGTTTTTTGATAAACTCAGAGTCCAAGGTCTGGAATAAGAACTCATTCATCAATAAAAATTACTGTGAAAACTGGAAGATAATATGGTAGAAATTAGGATTAGACCAACATCTCACACCCTATAGCAATATAAGATCAAAATGGCTGTAGGATTTAAGCATAAAAAGACAATATTACAAACAAACTCAGAGAATAAGGAATAGTTTAATTCTTAGATCTATGGAAAGCATAGGAGTTTATGACCAAGGAAGAGACAGAGAACATTATAAAAGACAAATTGGATAATTGAATACATTAAATTAAAAAACTTTTGCACAAGCAAAACCACACTCATCAAGATCAAAAGAAATGTAGTAAATTGGGAAACAATTTTTACAACTAGTGTGACAAAGGACTCATTTCTAAAATATTTAGAGAACTGAATCAACTTTTTAAAACAAAAACAAGCTATTCCTCAATTGACAGGTACAAAAGGATATGCAAAGGCAATTTTCAGATGAGGAAATAAAAGTGATCCATAGTCATATGAATAATTGTTCTAAACCATAACTGATTAGAAAAATGAAAATTAAAGCATCTCTGAGATACCATCTCACACCTCTCAGATTGGTCAATATTATCATAAAGGATAACGATCAATGTTGGAGGAAATGTGGGAAATCTGGGGCACCAATGCATTGTTGGTGGAGCTATGAACTAATCTAGCCTTTCTGGAGAGAAGTTTGGAATTATGCTCAAAGGGCAATAAAAATGTACATACCCTTTGTTCTAGCAATACCATTACTGGGTCTGTATCCTGTAGTGATCATGAAAATGGGTAAAAACCCCACATGTACAAAAATATTTACAACAGCTCTGATAGTAGTAGCAAAGAATTGGAAATCGAGGAGATGTCCACTAATTGGGGAATGGCTGAGCCAATTGTGGTATGTGTATATGATGGAACACTATTGTTCTATTAGATATCAGGAGGTATGGGATTTCAGAGAAGCCTGGAAAAACTTGCATGAATTGATGCTGATGAAATGAGCAGAACCAAAGGACCATTGTACAACCTAACAGCAAGATATGGTGATGATCAACTTTGATGGACTTTCTTGCTCCATCAGGGCAATAATCAAGAACAATTTTAGGGGATCTGGGATGAAAAATACCATCTGTATCCAGAGGGAAAAACTGTGGAGTTTAAATGAAGACCAAAGATTATTATCTTTAATTTTTAAAAATTTCATTTTATGTTTTACATAATTTTACTATCACTATTTTTTCTTCCTTAAGGAAAAGATTTTTTTCTCTCAATACATTCAATTTTTATATTTAAATATCATGGAAATAAATGTGAAAACTATCAGACTTCTTTCTGTTGAGGGGAGGGGGAGGGGAGGAAGGGAGGAGGGAAAATTGTAAAATTCAAAATTTTGCAAAAAAAAAAATGGAAAACAGAGCCAGAAGGGACAAATTGAAAATTATTGGACTACCTGAAAGTCATGATTAGGAAAAGAGCCTTGACTTCATTTTTAAAGAATTTCTACAGGAAAATTGCCCTGATCCTAGAAGCAGAGGACAAAATAGATGTTGAGAGAATCCACCAATCTCATCCTGAAAAAGATCCAAAATAAAATAAAATAAAATAAAATAAAATAATATAAAATAAATAAAATGATCCTCAGTTTTATAGTCAAGTTCCAGAATTCCCAAATCAAAGAGAAAATATTACAAGCACCCAGGATGAAACAATTCAGATATTGTGAATCTACAGTCATGATTCCACAGGACTTAGCAGCATTAACATTAAGGGCTCATAGGGCTTGGAAGATAATATTCTGAAAGGCAAAAGAGCTTGGAATGCAACCGAGAATTAACTACCCCACAAATTAGAGTTTTATAAATGAGATGCTTATTTTTTAAACACAATGCTACCACAGTCAATCACTATATTTATGAGATGGGGTGGTCTGAGAGCAGGTAGCTTAGAGGACCACTGAACCCTGGAAAAGAGAGGTGACAAAATATGGCAGTCCCTTACCTTTCCCAAATGACCAGTCATTAACCAGCCACCCAATCACAGTCGAGTGTTTAGAGATACTAACAAAGCATTGGTTCTTGGGGATTGCTGCTCTAACAATTGTCCTGACAAGAGAGTGTTCTTTAGTGTGAAAACCAATTGAAAATAGTGAAGGGTGATTCTGACTCTCTAAATCAGTAGTGAAGAAACAGTCCATTTGTCTATTGCCTGTTCACTTTCCCTTCTCAAATAATGATAAAATGGGAAGGTGAGTGAATGGGTTTCTTCTACTGATCAACCACCTAACCCAAGTGCTGGGTAATCTCTTGCTCTTCTAAATTTTTCTAGTATTTATTGTCTACTAACCATTTCAAACATTCCAAATTAGTTGTCTCTTTTTAAATGAGTACATCTTGGGGCGGCTAGGTGGCATATTGGATAAAGCACTGGCCCTGGAGTCAGGAGTACCTGGGTTCAATTCTGGTCTCAGACACTTAATAATTACCTAGCAGTGTGGCCTTGGGCAAGCCACATAACCCCATTTGCCTTGCAAAAACCTAAAAATATGAATAAATAAAAATGAGTACATCTTGTCTCTCCTTCAAGATTATAATTAAAGGTAAAAATGTTATTATAAGTTCTCTTTCTCCCAAGTACCTGACCCAATACTAACCATTTAATAGATATACAATAAATCTATATTGATATATTGATAAAATTATTTTAAGAATTTCTGTGTTTTTTCATTATTGCATGTCCTGCTAAATAACCAATAACTTAATCATTTCTTAAGTGCCTATTATGTAACAGTTACTTTGGATAATCTCAAAAACTCTCTGATTCAGAAATTCCCTCAAACATTGCAAATCCAAAATCATTCATGCCTGACCCATTTGTGTGATTCCTCCTGTTCCTGACCTCCCAAAAGTTTGCCACAGACTTTTTATTCCATGTTCTGGAGACCTTCACTTTCTCCTAATTGTGAGACTAGTGGGAACATATTGACCATCTAGTCTTCATTCTTTAAACTTGCAATGTGAGTGGCCCATCTTCTCTTATGTATTGTAAGGAGTGTGTCACAAGTATACTGATGGGAATGTAATTTGTTTCACTCTCTCATTCTCCTGTCAGAAAGGGAATTCAGGGAGTGACAAGAATGAATAAAATAAAGTTGATAGAATAAGATAAAATTTAAAGGATGTGAAAAGGAATAAGCCAAATATTGTGGATTCCTGGTTTTGTGAATGTAAGATGCCATCAAGTTGACTGATGGAAAGGGGACAAGAGAGCTAGTTGTTACAGTCACATACAAACACAAGGACACACATGCATACACACACATCCATACACCATAAACACACACATAAAACACACACACACACACACACAAACACAGCAGGACATCTGGGGAAAAATCGTGACATATTTAAACTAAAATCCTTTTCCTGACAACCTAAAGATACTGTCTCTGGCTACCCATTCTAGCACTATGGGTTCCTATTCTCATGCCCCTTGACTTGCTGGGTCAGAAAGAGTATGAAGCATGATTGTTATGTCCCACCAATACTGTCAGACTTTCCCTTTGCCAACATCACTTGATTGAAATGACATTTACCAAGAGGCAGCTTATCATGTGGTTGGTGCATCAGATTTGGAATCAAGAAGACCCAAGTACAAATTCTACTTAACATTGTTGCTAATTTTTTGACCATGGACCAGTCATTTAACCTCAGAGGTAGCTAGAGGTGAAGTAGATAGAATGTTCTGGTTGAAAACAAGGTAACTTGAATTAAAATTTTGCCTTGGACACTTTACTAACTTTGTGATCTTGAGCAAATCACAACCTCTACTTGCCTCAATTTCCTTGAATGCAAAATGGGGGAAATAGTACCTACCTCCCAGGATTGTTTTGAGGATCAAATAAATTAATTTGTAAATTGTACAGCACAGTGCCTACCACAGAGAAAGGTGCTAAAGAAATACTTATTCCTATTCTTCCATCTTTGAGACTGCTGTAAAATGAATATAATTCTTGTGGTACGGATGAAATTAGATAATGTAAGATAGATAATGTAGATAATTAAGATACCTAGGGCTACTTAATTAAAACTCTATCTGACAATGAATCAGGTTTCCAGAAAAAGACATTTTCCACCTCAAAGTTCTCAGGGTACCATTGAGGAGCTGGCTCAAGCTCCCATTCTTGTTTATTCCTCCTTATGGCAATTATCAAATATAGTTATTATATCATCAATACCAACCAACTATTAACACCCAATAACATTTAATCACCCTTCCTGAATCACTTCTTTGTCTTGATGGAAGGACTTATAGGAGTTAAGAGCTATGCTACGTTGGGTTTCCCAAGATGGACATATCATCAAATGATGATCTTCTGGAAAGGAAAAAAGGCAAACCACACTAGTAGCTTTGCTAAGAAAATCCCATATATAGTTTTGTCTGACGTGTTATGGTATTCCATAGTGGATGATTGAACAACAATAATATTTAACTAATAGACATAAATTAGCTTTAACAAAGGAATTTTTCATTGAAAAGATATAGCATGAAAAGAAATGCAAACCAATGCCAAATGCAGAATAATGTCCTCTTTACCAAGGAGGCTACTGGGGACAACGGATTGAAAATGGCTGCTAAAAAGCATTTAGGCTACCAAGTTTACTTCTTAAATATAACATGTACAATAGCTAGTCATTCCTTTACTTGCAAACACCAGTGTCACTGTATTTCTCCACTGCTGGGTAGGCAAACCAGGCCACTTGGGCTTCTTGCAATCCTTCTTTGAATTGTAAGAGATGAAGAACTGGGGTCCTTTACCTCATCCTCTTCTGCAAAACTTCCTGCCCCATCATCTACTTTGTACTCACTCTTACTGAGGAGTTTTTAATTCTTCTGGACCCCTGCAATAATATCAAGCACCCAAATTTAATTCTAGGGTCACTACATCCATAGGGAATTCAGCTAAAGATTCAGCCAAATCTCTAGTTCTCCCTTTCAACATAGGGCATGAAAAAATTTTGAGTCTCTGAATTATTCCAAATGAACCTCTGCAATTAGAAAGGCATTCCAAATTGAATTTCAAAATCATCCAGCAATGCAATAAACAAGATGAACTTGAAAAGAACAATCTCTGGCATGCCTCAAACAAATGTGAGGCTCTGAAAGGAATTTGGTGCTTGGGTAGATTCCTTATGATTTCTACAGCAGTAGACAAACTTTATCTGATCAACCTGTAGTCTTTTCTGGAGCAAACAATAAGGGAAGCAATCCTATCTATTTAAAATTAAAAGAAAAATCTGAACATGTTCACCAATATTTCAGGGACATGATTTTACAGTTTTTAAAGGATTCAGTAGTACAGTGAGTCTTAGTACTAAAACATTCAATTATGCAAAAATCACCTCAAAAAGAAACTAGTCTGACTTGTAAAATAAAAATGGAGGAAAATGACTGAGAAAGTATAGGCCAAATAAAAAGAAAATAAACTGATGATTTTTCTTCATTGATTCATAAAAATGAATATAATCAACTTTTAAAAAAAAAAGTTCAGATAGAGAATCTCTCCATGAGTCCTGATAAAAGTGAAGAACCCAACATTTGAGGATGGTATAATCATGATGATATAGATATATACCTACATATCTAAATATGATGATATAGATATATACCTACATATCTAAATAAAATCACTAATTTTGATCCTTTTCCCCAGTGAACTAGTTCTTATTCTTATTTTCTTACAGAGTTAACTACTTGGATGATAGTCTCCAATCCCAACTTCTATCCTGACAATTTTGCTCCCCAAAATATGTGTCAAAATCTCCTTGAATGCTCAGTTTTCCCAGTTAGTCTCTTCAATTGTCATGAATTACATCATTTAACCAATTTCATCTATTAAGCATCTCCTTACATCATATTAGGATTCAGGAATACATGTGTGTATGCATGTGTGTATAAATATATATATATAGATAAATATAGATTTAGATATAGATAGGTATAGATTAGATATAGGTGATAGAGATAAAGAGATATAGATATATACAAAATAGATAGATAGACTACACCTGCCCTCAAGGAGTTTATATTCTACTGATGGAAGGGGCAGGAGGATAGAGAAAGAACATGTACACATCCCATTCTACATCTGAACATCAGCTATGACTATGCTACTTCCATGATTTTGAATTCTGAGATTCCTCTAAATAATAAATTTCCAGTTTTTCCATATCTCTCTGTTTTCTCTACAAAGTTTACTTTTTCAACCTCACTATAAGTTCTCTTCCTTCTCCCTTCCCCTTTTCTAATAGCCCTTCATCTTTGCCTTGATACTATTTTTATCCCTTCAAGTCTTAACCCACAGTTTTCCAGTTTCACTATTCTCCCTTCTGACTAAATCTTTTGCTCCCTTCTTCATTTGATGACATATCTTTCCAGACATTGAGCCCACATCTAGCATTCCCTAACCTTCTACCTTCCCTAATCCTGCTCTTAAAGATTTAATTCAAAAATTGAGATCCAATGAACCCCCTTATTTAAGCTAAGGAGATAAATCACAACAAAGAAGGATGTAAACTTCCTGTCCCACCCCCTCCCATCTAAGTCATCCTGATGTCACTTCCTCTGTCTTGATTATGTTCAAATAATGGAAAAGATCCCAACTTACTCATTGATTCTTTTAGCATCTAGAAATTAAAGCTAGGGGCAAAACATGTGTCATGTATCTGGTTTCTTGATGCTAAATTAGATTTACAAGTATAATCATTTATTTGCAATTGGCACTATCAAGAGTATCCTGTCATTCTATGTGCCAATACAAGTGCAAAATATACTTTGCCATAATTATAGGCTTGATATAAGGAATCTATTATATTCAGGCTAAATTTTCTCACTAATTTTTATAAGGAAGACCCTATTCAAGCTTTTCTATTTCCAAAAGTTAAAGCCAAAGGAAGAAATGACTCAATGCATATCAAAATACATCAGTTTCTTTTTTTTGTGGTAGCTAAAAGCTAGGAACAAAGTGGCTGTTCATTGATTGGAGAATGGCTGAACAAATTGTGATATATTAATGGGAGAGAATATTATTGTGCTATGATAAACAATGAATATAAGGAATTCATAACAATCAAATCCAATTCAACAAACATTTATTTTTCTGCCTGAGATGTGCATGGCTTTGTGACAGGCTTTGAGAATGCAAAGAGGTGGGGTCAGGAAGGCAATAGATCACAGATTTGGATATGGAAAGGACTTTCAAGGTCTAGTCATACTGCCATCCTTTAACAGATGAGAAAACTGAGAATAAGGTGACAATTGCTTTACCTGAAGTCAGATAGAGGTAGTTAATAGCAGTCAGTACTCAGATCTTTTTTATTGTACCATGCCACTTTCCTAACCTCGATAAGTTTACAGAAACATAGAATGATTTATATGAACTTATGCAGAATAAAGTAATTGTAAAACTAACAGAGCACCATGAACAATGACTCCAAGGATGCATTCAGGAAGAATATCACTGAATTTAATGCCACCAAAGCCATAAATTCAATAACCAATGGTCTTGGAGGAGCACTGCATACGTCCTTCCCCTTGGCAGAGAGAGGTGGTGGATTAAACATAAGGAAACAAGATATACATGCTCAGATTTGCTCACAGTATGTATTTGTTTTGCTTATTCTTTCATTTTCAAATTTTTTAGACATTCCTTTTTTTTCTTTTTTTTTTTTTTTAAGTTTTAGCAAGGCAATGGGTGGCTTGCCCAAGGCCACACAGCTAGGTAATTATTAAGTATCTAAGGCTGTATTTTAACTCAGGTACTCCTGATTCTAGGGCTGGTGCTCTATACACTGTGTCATCTAGCTGCCCCCTAGACATTCTCTCCTAAATGGCCTTCTTCCTGTTTTCATATTATTCAGTTTATTTCTCACATCTTGGGCCTGAATCAAGCAAACATTTATTAATCACCTTTTATAGACCAAGTACTGAGGATGCAAAGGCAAAAAAAAAAAAAAAATAAATTTTCCCTGCCTTCAGGGAACTGCAATTAAATGAGATAACATGTACATATATATATATATATATATATGTGTGTGTGTGTGTGTGTGTGTGTGTGTGTGTGTATAAATATATATGTGTAGATAAATATAGATTTAGATATAGATAGGTATAGATTAGATATAGGTGATAGAGATTGAGATAGAGATATATACAAAATAGATAGGAAATTATTGTGAGATAACTTTGATGGAGAAATACTAACTGGGGAGGCAGGGGGAAGTACTGAAATCATAAAAGGCCTCATGTGGGAGACAGCATTTGGACAACGATAATTCTCAGATGCAGAGGTGAGAAAACAATGCACTGTAGACATGGAGAGGACAGATTTTGCAAAGGACCATTAGATGGGAGATGGATTGTTATGTGGAAGGATAAGCCAAGAGTCAAGTTTATTGTAGAATTCAAGTCGAGAAGACTCACTGCTAATTCCAACTCTGCCTCTAATAGAATGCTATCTTGAATAAATTGATTTCTCTCTCTAAGTATTCCCATTTTACTAATCTATAAAGTAAAAGGACTGGACTACAGTAAATGATCTCTCTCCAAAGTGACTTTCAACTCTAACATTCTAGGTCAAATGGCTTCAAGCTTACTTGAATAAGAATAGTTCAACTTATTGGTGCTATTTTTCATGAATTCTTGCTAAGAAGATAATCATTTAATCAAACACATATACAGAATTTATTTGTTCTCAAGTAATTCAGTGAATCATCCTCAAGTAATTCAATGAATCTTAGAAAATCCCTGATATCTACTGCATTTCTATAGAAAATGGAAGTCATCTCTGCCCTTCAGAACTTTATAACCTGCCTAAGGAAGTGCACAAATCTTATGAAGTCATATCAATGAAGAAAAACCAATATAGTATAAGTAAGTAGGAGAGGAAATGATGGAGAAATAATAATGGGATAGATGAGTTTGGTGGCTCAATATACCTGGTCTTCATGAGAGACTCATTCATTATTTTCATAGATTTATAAAATTTCAGATATGAAAAGAATATCATATTCTATCTACTCCAACCTAAACTTGAATATCTCCTCCACCCCTAATGTACAAGTGGTCATCCATCCAATCTTTGCTTAAAGTTGTCCAATGACAGTAAAATCCATTACTTCTATGGCAGGGCTTCTTCAATTGAGGCCTTTGTACTTTTTTAATATTTTTCTTTTTTAATTTATTTATTTTTCCAAATATATGTAAAGATAGTTTTCAACAATCATTTTTTGATAATGTTTTGAGTTCCACATTTTTTCTCCCTCCCTCCCTCTTTTTTAATATTTTGCTAAACAAATGAAAATGCAATTGGTTTCCTTTTACTCTATTTTATTTAGTGTCTTTATAAACTTTATTCTGAGAAGAGGTCCATGAGACTTTCAAAAGATATCATCTCTTTGGTGTCATTATCTAATATCATCACTAAGGATTGCCATTCTAATCCTGACTAACCTTTACCAAAAAAAATTGAGTGTAATTAATTCTCTCCTAATATTAAAAACTAAATTTAGTTCTTCTCAGTTTCTTCACTTTGGTTCCAAATTCTACCTTTTTGGTGTCAAGGATATATATATATATATATATATATATATATATATATATATATATATATATATATATATACATATATATATATATAAAGAGAGAGAGAGAGGAACATAAATATAGATATGTAGATATAGATAGAAGTATATAGGTATATAAATATGTATAGGTATATGTAAATATATCTAGTATATATACCTATATAAGTATATATAAATGTATATAGTATATAAATATATATTTATAGTATATAAATAAAAATAGATATTTATATAGAAATGTATACCTACCTATAAATAGATATAGATATATATATAATTTATATGTGAATATATGTTATACATACATACATATGTATATGCCTGCTTTCTCCCAATGTCTTCAGATACTTTAAAGCAATCATATTCCCCCCTTTCTCTACACTCATATCCTCTCTTCTCATGGAATCATAGCATTTTAGAAGTAGAAAGCATCATTTTGCCCAAACCTCTCATTACAAATTATGAAACTGAAATTCAGAGGAGTGGGAATTATTTACCCAAGAGTAAACAGCAGAAATAAGACTAGAATCTCTTGACATCTAGTCTAATGATCTCTCCACTACTCCATGTAGCATCTCCTAGGAAAAGGTATTGCTAGTACCCTTACTCACTTTTACCTCACTGTTTACTCTTAGAAACTCAGTTCCCCTGATCCCAAAGACTTGGTCATTTTATATATATTTGGAAAGAATACAAAGCATTCCTTTGAAGCCACAGAATGATGGAAAGAGAAAGATAAATGTATTCCATTTGTTGGAATAAAATAATTTCACTAAAAACTGGAAAACACATTTTGTTACCTACACTGTTTGATTCTCTTTGAACAAGAGGCCAATAATGAACTGCTTTCAATATTAGCTCCAATTCTTTGATATTGCCCAGCTGTCTAACTCATCTATCAAAACTGGCCAAAACTAAATGTAAACTGAATAGCATGCTGGCAGATTACTTTTTCTAAATGCAATGCATTTCCTTCTCAAAAAAATGCCCTGTGGTCTGGTTGAGTTACTCTTCATTTTTAACTAGAATGAAATCTATGACTGTAAATCACTTTCCAAGTACAAAGGATCACATCATGCTGTCTTATTATAACTTCCTCTCTTACATCTTTCATTGTTTGAATGAAAAATAAACACATACTTTCAAATGTGCAATAACATTTCCCAGAAAATTAAAGCTCAGGGCTCTTATGGCCAAATTTTAACATCACTTTGACCTATTAAACTCGAAAGCAGCAATGCAAATTTTAGTTTGTAAATTATCCTGGCTGTGATAATATTGATTTAATGGAAAATGTTGTAGTTATAAAGTTATCTGATCATAATTAACCCTTTAAAAAGTGCAGAAAAATCCAGCTACTCTGAATATGGCCTTATTTTATTTCTTCCTCTCTGTTTTAACTAGTTTTATTAGTTGTAGAATTGTCCGGACAGAACTGATTATATCCCTCCAGATGTGGGTTTCTACAAAGACAAGGCAATGTTTCAAGTTTTGCCTTTAATCTCCCTTTTTTTCCATCTTTGAAAAAGAAGTAGCTCCTCTTCTTAAGACCAACCCCTCTTTATGCATACTTCATGCTATCCTTTCCCATCTTTTCCACTATATTATAACTTTAATATATATCCACCACATCTTTCCTTCCACTGTCCTTATAACTACTTCCCTCTCAATTTTCCTGTATCACCTTCTCACTAAACCTGTTGGTTTCTCCCTATTGCTTCATATAGAGATATAGATACATAAATATTGTATATATTGCTTCATATATTTATATATATATATGTGTGTGTATATATATATATATATATATATATATATATATATATAAATCTCCACCATTGTTTAAAAATAACTTCACTAGACTCTACCTACCATTCCCTTAATCTATGATCCTATATCTTTCCTCCCTTTCTCAGGAAAACTCCTTGAAAAAGCCATCTATTACTTTCTACCTCCATTTACTTTTTGTTTCATTCTTCAGCTCTTTGCAGTATAGATACCAAACTTATAACCTGACTGAAACTATTTTCTGCAAAATACTGATGAATCTAATGATCTTTCTTCAAGTCTCATTCTTCTCAAAGTATCAGCTACATTTTATACTACTGACTAAGTCTATTTCTTTCCCAGATGGCTCCATCCTTTTTGGACTTTCATGATGATATTTGGTTTTTCTTGATTTTTCTTTTTATTGCCTTATCCTTTGCCAATCCTTATGTAGTTTAGTCTTAATGTTTTAACACCATTGAATCTCTAATGAAATAAGGAGAAAGAAGAATGAAGAGGGGAACCAGATTGAGATCCTGTGAAAGTTATTCATATGAGGGGATTCGATAGGATTTGGAGTTCATTGGTGTACTCTGAGAAATCAGAAGCATTTCTATACCAGGATGAAAAGTTGGAATAGAAATATATAAGAAGGAAAAATTCTTTAACTAAGTATTAATATAAAAATCCAAATGGGAATTCCTAATACAACAAAAGAGTTATTGTGATTTTAGTTAATTTAACATTTAGTCAACATTAAATGTAGGTCAAAAAAAGACATTTTAGATTATAAATTTAGAAGGATTTGAGAATGATAGTTTTGTTGGTTAAAATTAAATTCCTAGGGAGTTAGATTTTTTTCTCTTTCTCTCTCTAAGCATTTTCCTGAGAAAGCATAGATAAACATAATCTTTCCATTGGTTCTATAAAAAATGTTTTGGCTATATAACATCCTAAATATCTGAAGACCTTACCAATCTACAATTGTTTATATCTGGACTAGGTAGGAAACTATATAAAGCAGTCTTTCAATAATGCTGAGCAAAATGGGGAAGGAGGAAATATATTAAAGAAGACTAACAAAGGTGCCAAATTCAACAAACTCTTGTTCTTCAAGTCATCACAAAAAGCAGTCTTGAAATACTAAAATACTCAAAACTAATACCTTAAATAATAGCTAATTGTCAGTTACTTGGAATTGGACCTCTTTAGATGGTAAGATTTTTTTTTAGGTTTGTTTTTTTTTTGCAAGGCAAATGGGGTTAAGTGGCTTGCCCAAGGCCACACAGCTAGGTAATTATTAAGTGTCTGAGACTGGATTTGAACCCAGGTACCCCTGACTCCAAGGCAGGTGCTTTATCCACTATGCCACCTAGCCGCCCCATGGCAAGATTTTTAAAGTAGCTATTATTTGGGTTATACATTAACCTGGAAGGTCTTGAGTAGAATACTTAGGGATTTTGGGTACTAGAATACTCTTTGGCCTTGGTTCTATTGAACAATTTGATCAATGACCTTGAAGATCTATAGATAACCAAAATATGGTAGGGATATCTAAATCACTGGATTTGGAACAGAATCCAAAAAGACTTTTAACTTTAATTTGAAAGATGAACTTTAATAAAGATAAAAATAAATAATTTTTTTACATTTGCATTTTTAAATGACTGAAAGCATAGGATTGGAATAATGAAGCAACTTGACAAGAAAACAGATAATATGAATATAAGTCAAGATGTTTTAGCAGCCTTTGAGAGACCTATTAGTCAACCATATGAAAGGATGTCAAAAAACACGTTTATGTATTTATAAGTTATATTAATAGAAATATTGTCCAGAGAGAGGGAGGTGACTGTCCTTTGGCCCCTGTCTTAGTCATAACACAGAAATATTCAGTACTATTCTGGACTCCAAATTTTAGGTGCAACATTGACCAAGCTGATACATACTCAAAGAAGGTAAAGCATCCTGGTGTGGAGATTCAAGTAATATCATTTAGAAATGTTTATTCTGGAGAAGTGAAGATTTTGGATTGGGGGTTGAGATACTAGTAATAATTGTTTGGCAATATTTAATATATCCTCCTATAGAAAAAGGAATAGACTTGTTCTGCTTAGCCCTAGCAAACAAAACTAATTTCAGTGGATAGAGGCATCGAGGAAATAAATTTCCACTCACCCTAATGAAATGATAGAGTTTTCCAACAATGGGATTCATGTTTCCAATGCTAGGCATCTTGGAGGAAGGAAGAATGGATAATAGGAAAACGTCTTGGCAGGTGATCCAGAATCTGGTAGCTGAATTTTGGATGATGCCTTGATTTTACTAGAACTCAAGTGACTCAACTTCTCTCAAGAAATACTGACAGTTAAAGTTCTCACTTTGAGGCCACCACAGAAAAGCTGTATTAACTGGGTCTTTGTCAAATGGAAAGCAATAATAGACATTTGTATTAGACATTTTACATATTTTTAGATTTCTTTTTAGTTTTCAGAATGTAGAAACAAAACAAGTAAAGACCTTAGATTTCTTGTTATATGCAACTCAATAAAGTGATTTCTTTTTCATTCAGTCATTTCTCTTGTAGCTGGTTATTCATGTCCCCACTGAGTTTTCCTGGCAAAGATAATAAAGTTGTTTGCCACTTCCTTCTCCAGCTAACTTTAAAGATGAGGAACTGAGGAAAAAAGATTTAAAGGACAGACAGCTAGTTAATGTGTGAGGCCAAATTTGAACTCAGATCTTCCTGACTCCAGGTCCAGTGCTCTATCCACTGCACCACCTTGTTACCCAAATTGATTCTTAAAAGTATTCAATTCAATACCTTCATATCTGCATTTTAAATGCATATAGTCAAAGAAAGTCTAGATTCTACATACATTGCATTAGGTTGTAGTGTATAAGGGTGTCAGAACTTTGGAAAAGTTACTTTAGAAAAGTGGTTTGGTTTTTTTTTTTTTATTACTTAGAGATACAAAGTTCACTGTCTTCCTCAGAAAAGAATTGCCAAGCAATAGACTTCAGAATGAAAGAAGCCTGCTTAAGAGAGAAGACAGCACAACAGCAGAAGGAGGCCAAGGACAGAGCCCCAAGGCAATTATAGAATAAAGGAACCAGAGGGAATAGTAGATTCACTAGAAATATACAGTTTGTGTTAGCTAGGTGGCCTCCTACTCAAAATTAGACATGAAAAATGTTTCTTAAGCAAGAATTCTTCAGAACTTTAAAGTCATCAGGGTTATAAAAATAATAGAGTTCTAATGGCATAAGAAAAGAGAACAAGGGGCCCCTAGTTTTATTACATTTCAGGAGCATTAAATATGTATAATAAAGCATATCAGTGGGATGGAAACATCTTGGCTTTAGTCCTTATTCTCATAAAACTTACCCTATTTCTTCTGAAAATACTTGTCACTCTGTTCAAACTATGTTTACTCTTTGAGGAACCATTTTATATTAGAATGGAGACAATCATATGTCTGTGAAAAGATAACAGTTAAAAATAAAATTTTTTTCTAAATATTATATCCTTTTTTCATAAATAGAAATGACAGTATTAGACTAAAGGCTGGAAGACCTGAGTCTTAATGTAACTCTGATATTTACAGTGTGATGATAAACCCTCTAAGGTCTCAGTCTCTCAGAATGTAGATTGGAAATAATATCTGAAGTATCTACTTCATAGCTTATTGGGAAACATATTTGAGATAAAATATATAATGATGCACTTAGAAACAGTCCTCAATATGATATAGAAATAGCAGTGATTGCTGCTGTGGTTATTAAATATCATAAAGAGTTACAACAGTAGCCACATTCTTGACCCTAATTTAGAAAAATAAAAACCTGAAAAGTATGTTACTGTAAAGTGACCTACTTCCCACTAGGGAGCTAAGTTAACAAGTAAAAAATGCTAACAGAGACACCTGACTTTAGTCTTGACCTTCAATGCTAGTTTTAGCTTGAAGCTGACAAAATACAGTGTCTGCATAGAAGGGTACCCTGAAGACTTTCTCAATTCTCTCTTGTACCCAGTTTGCTTAAGATAATTTACTCACCAAGTAGGATATAAAGACTGGTTCAAAAGAGAAAGATTTTCTCTGCGGCAATATATTTTGTTTTAAGCTGCAGGTAAAGATTCTGCCTTTAAAAACTTTAGTCTCTGTGTCAATTAGGTAATCCCCAGCATACAACCCAGTGTCTGGTAGCTGAATTCTGGATGATGACTTGATTTTAATAGACCTCAAGTGACTCAACTTCTCTCAAGAAATACTGAGAGTTAAAGCTCTCACTTTGAGACCACCACAGAAAAGCTGTATTAACTGGGTCTTTGTCAAATGGAAAGCATTAAAAACCAGCCACAGGAATGAAGTTTATTTAATTGATATTTTTAACAACTATTACTAACTATTACTTCAAGATCTCAGGCAGATGACCAAGAAACTTAGGCTACATGACTTTTGTGAGGTCTAGTAAAGAGGGATCCTAATTGGATGAACTGATGTTTTCCAAACTAAATTCAACTAGACTAAAATTCCAAATTACTTCAGTCAAGTAATTCCACAAGATTGACATACTTAAATGATCTAAACATAGAATCTTTTTTTTAGGTTTTTGCAAGGCAAATCGGGTTAAGTGGCTTGCCCAAGGCCACACAGCTAGGTAATCATTAAGTGTCTGAGACTGGATTTGAACCCAGGCACTCCTGACTGCAGGGCCGGTGCTTTATCCACTGCACCACCTAGCCGCCCCCTAAACATAGAATCTTAGAACTCAAAAGTGACATTAATACTCAACAATTCAACACAGTTTTATTTATTAAGTGGCTACTCTGCTGGATGTACTGAAACAAACAAAAAAAAGAGATCTGCTTCTGGAATCAGAGGGGTTGGGTTCAAAATTCAACTATGTTCTCCTCACTTCTTATGTGTCTTCACGTAATTCATTTAACCCTGCTTGGACCTCAGTCTTCTCAATTGTAAATGAGAAAGTTGGATCAGGTAGCAGCCCTTTCAATTTTATAATCCATTGTTCTGTTTCTGAAGTCACAGACTTTAAAGTCAAGTAGAAAGTATGGCATGAATGCTACTAATTATATTTCATGGAAAAGAGCTACGAATAATTAAAATAATAATAAAATAATAACAAGGAGAAATATGAAGGGAAATCATCATTTCAACTTGGAAGAATCAAGGAAGATTTCTTGAAGGAGGTATCTGATGGGAAGAATTGACTCAGTCAGAGAAACCTGTTAGTTCAGTTTCCATGTTGGAATGGAATAAGAAATTTGTAGGTCATTCGTTTAACAAATGGACGTTTACTTAGAAAATAAATAAGATAATTGCTGAGGCTAGATAAATCCTATAATAAAAACAGGTCTTGTCAGCAGGATGGGAAGGATGTGGTGATTTATTATCTTGAGACACCTATCAAGTCTGAAGGTGTCCCTTGTTCCACATATCTTGGCTTTTTATGTAGTGGGGATTTGAGCTTTCTATGCCCTTAGGTAAGCAGGAAGATAAATAAGTAGGTACATAGGCTTTGATAGAAAACTATCAATGGAGAAACAGCTTAAAACTTAGCTCCGGGCAAATCAAATCCCAGACACAGCTTTGTTACAACTTTTGAGGAAAAAAAGAAAACAAGCTTAACATGAATGGAGGAAGGACTTGGGATATTGTTCTACTATATTTCTTCTGTTGGTCTTTAAAATCTTCTAACCTGGAGGACCCTTCAACATTGAAATGACTTTTGGGTGTTTCTGGTCAAACCTAATTAATAACATGCAAAAAAAGTCTAATATAAACCTTCCCTTGTAAAGGGGAAAAACAGAGGAAAAAAGCAGAATGATAACAACAGCCAAAAAAATACACATCATATAATGTAAAGGCTCCTTAAGATGTAGTTCCAAAAATGTAAAAGATTAGAAATCCTATACTTTTCTTTCCTCCTCCATAAGGAGCTTATTTCTAAACTATTTGGTCTTATCCGCGTGATCCAGATAAGCAGGAGCTACACCAAAAATATAAAAGTTCCAGCAGTGTTAGATTCTTTATCAATGGAAGAGATATTTTTAAAAAGCTTCTAACATGCAACCAGTCCCAGGATTTAAGTTCATATCAAGTCCTTACTCATTCTAGCCATGCTACCACCCCCTTGTTTTAAATATTATTATAAATATTGTAATAAGAAATGAGTTATCAGATTCGTGAAGGAGACTTACCCAGGAAATTTTATAGGTGCTGGAATAATGTGAATAGCCAAGTTAGTCTTCTTCACCTTGACAAAGGAATCTCACAGGAGAACCTTGCCGTGCAGAAATGAAAGTTTATGAATAAACAAAAAATAGCCCTTACTAAATCAAAACTTCATACGTTGTCTTTTACTATCCTAAAGACAAAAATTAGGGAACCCAAGTTATATAGCACATTTCTTGGCATATGGGCCATTGAACAGAGTACTGGACCAAAAGCCAGAAGGTTAAGATTCAGATTTCCTTTACAACTGGTGATTTCATGAATTGAGCTGCCCCTGAGCAATAATAGGAAGGGCTGCTCCCCTAATGAAAATCTTAACAAGAAGATACCACTGAAAGCCCATATTTTATTATATTTCAGTCACACTTGCATCAGTATGGAAAAATCTGAAAAAATCTCTATTTAGAGGTCTCAGAGAACTTCCTAGGGGTATTGAGAGTTTATGACTTGTTCAACAACCAATATTTACTATAGGGAGAACTAGAGTCTTAATGATTCTAAGTCAGGACATTTATTTTCTATACTAAGATGCCTTTCTCCACCAATTCAATTGTTTAATAAGTATAATTTAAAAAATTTTAGCCTCAAATACTGATAGCTAGATTTTTTTGTTGCAATAGCTCGAACTCAATAGCATTTTAAAGTCTGTGAAGGACTTTCCTTGCTATCTCATTTGGTTCTGACATCACTGAGAGATAGATGTTACTATTAACTTCAAATTTACAGTTAAAATGAGCATGGAAAAGATTAAATGGCATATTCAACTAGTAAACGTCTGGGGTAAAATTCAAACTCAAGCCTTCCTGACTCAAACTCCACAAAGTGTACCATTCTTTTTCAAATTTTATTTATGTCTATTTGTCTAACTTGAATTGGTAAAATATTTAGGAATAATGCAGTCATCAGAAGCCTTGGCTAAAAATCTTTGTGGTTTTATTTTTTTTCCCTTAGCCTTTGCCTTTCAAAAAACTGTTTACTATCTAGCTATTGTCCCTTTAAATTTAAAAGTCCTACATTTCAGAATTGAAAGTACACAGCAATCTTTATGCTTGGAAATTCAACAGTGGTTGCAGAGTAACTTTAAAGGAGAAAAAGAAAGCTCCACATTAAAAATATATAGAGAGAGAAATGGGCCTGACAGAAACCATATTGATTTTCTAAATCAATACCCAAGTTACAATAAATGTCTTTACAGTTTTGGGATACAACAAATTCTGAGTTTTCAAATAAGTAGACTTCTAGTGTCACTTGAAAGTACAGGCCATTTTATATTATATAAATAAATGAGAACTACCCTCCTATGGCACTTTTTATACTCAAAGACATAGAATTTCTGGGTCAACATATATCCAGGTGACAAAATATTGCTTGAAGATACTTTAATCATGAAAGTGATCAGCAGAAATGTTAGTAAAAATAAAATAAAATAAGCCAAATCTGTTAAAGAACTATCAGTGGGTAAGGTATTTAAAACTGTAGGTTAACATTTAAATGGTACTTATGTTCAGATAGTGACATTTTTTGTAGAATATGAATTTGGTGTCCTTAACATCTGACATTCTATTTAACACCACCTCCCCACCACTATCACCACCACAACAGTTTAGGTACTTATCACTTGCTACATGAATTATTCTCCTCACCACCTAATTAACCCATCTTCCTCCTATTCATCCCTGTCCAGAATCATCAAGTTCATCTTTCCTTTTAGTTTGTGTTTTTTGGGGGGGGGTTGGTTTTAGCAAGGCAATGGGGTTAAGAGATTTGCCCAAGGTCACACAGTTAGGTAATTATTAAATATCTAAGGTCAAGTTCAAACTCAGGTCCTCCTAACTCCAGGGCCTGTGCTCTATCCACTGTGCTACCTAGCTTCCCCAAGTTCATCTTCCTTTTTTTTTTTAGGGTTTTTTTTTTTTTTTGCCAGGCAAACGGGGTTAAGTGGCTTACCCAAGGCCACACAGCTAGGTAATTATTATTAAGTGTCTGAGGCCAGATTTGAACCCAGGTACTCCTGACTCCAGGGCCAGTGCTCTATCCACTGAGTCATCTAGCCACCCCTCAAGCTCATCTTTCTAAAGTATAGCTCTGACATCAGTCCCCACACCTTCATCTTCCTCATATACTTAATTGATTTGCCATTGTATATCAAATAAGATTCAAACTTTTTACTCTGCCAATCGAGAAGGAACAGTCACAGAAAATTCACAGAATTATCCATTCATGGATGAGCAGGAGACCAGTGTCAGATCAAGGTATATGATGGTAAATTAAATCCAAGATTCTTTGAGGCTAAGAAGAGGAAAGAGTTACTTAGAAATATGAAGTTAATAACCAAGCAAAGGCATAGAAGTAGAAGATGAAATATTGAATAGAAATCAACTGATGGGCAAGTTTAATTTTGACAACATAGGCCTAAAGGAGAATTATATGAAATAAAATTTGAAGGATAGGTAAGAGTTAGAATGGGGAAGTGAGACTTTTAATAGCAAGGCTAAGGATTTAGCATCTTTCCCCAGAGGCACTAGGGTTCCTTGAATTTTTTTTTTTTTTTTGCTAGCTTGTTTCTTATTTTTTGCCTTACCAGGCTCTAGTCTAATGCTTTACACATAGGAACTGGTATTTAAAAATGTGTGAGCTGAAATTGAATTGAAATGAAAGGCAGCTAGGGCAAAATGGAAAGAATATCAGAGCTGGCAATAGACTGCAAAGCTTTCAGTGTTACCTTTGCTCCTTACTATCCATGTGATCTTGGATATCACTTTTCTTCTCAGCTTCTTCATTATATAGAATGAAAAGGGTGAAATAGATTTCCTCTAAGTTTGCTTACAGCTCTAAATCCTATGTTCTATTTTATTAAAAAAAAATATAAAATGAATAATAATTCAAACAGGAAAGAACAAATGGATAAAAATGTCTACTACCCAGATTATGACTTATATCAACAAATTAACATATACCTACATATATCTAGTACAGACTCTATAGGTAGATAATGAGCAAGACCCAGAATAAAATGACAGATAGCAATTGACTATATTCAGAAAATTGTGTCATGCTTTCAATGATCTCATTGTCTCCTAAACAAAATATATATGTATATGTGTGTATGTCTACATATATTAATATTCCCCTAGTGATGCTATATGATTAAAAATATGGGATGCCATAGTCTTCAAAGATCAAAGATGTGGACAACTCAAAGAGCAATGAAGATACTCATGTAGGTATAAGTAAGCTAGAGCCTATACATCTATATGTAGATAAATACATATATGTGAATGTGTATATATACATATGTGTGTATTGCTAAATCATACTGATGCATACTTTTATCAGTTTTTTCCTCTAAAAGTATATAGTGTCTTTCTTCCTAAGTTCTTTGTAACTGAATATGTATAATACTCAGAATAACTTAGTCATTCACAATTATTCTTTGAACAATATTGTTCTAATAATATTCTCTTGATTCTGCTTGTTTCACTCTTTATTATTTTATGCAAGTCTTTCCAAGATTTTCTCTTTTTTTTTAATTTGTTTTTGCAAGGTAATCTGGGTTAAGTGTCTTGCCCAGGTCATACAGATAGTAAGTACTAAGTGTCTGAGATCAGATTTGAACTCAGGTCCTCCCAACTCCAGAGCCAATGCTCTATCCACTGCTCTACCTAGCTATCCCCCTTTTCATGTTTTTCCAAAATCAACCTACTCATCATTCCTTCCAGCATGGTAATAAAATCTCAATCCTATACCACAATCTGTTCAATCATTCCTTAATTGATAAGCATTCCCTCAAATTTCCAATTCTTTGCTGTCAAATAGGAATTTTTTTTCAATTTGTCCTTATATCCCCAAAGCATTGGGCATAGAGGACATTTAATAAATATTGATTCAATTAAAACTAATAGAAAAGATATCAATTCCATGCAGGATTTTCAATTCTCTGTTTAACAAATTCTGATCTGTTCATTTGTGCTAATATTTTAAGGAAAAAAGAAAGAGCTTTGTCCTGCAAGACTTCTGCAAACAATATTGCTATGTTTTATATCAGTTACTTGTTATGGAAAAATGCTGTCCTCTCAGATATCATGATGAAATTTAAATTTCAGTCTATCTGATCTGCTTTTTCTGCATTTCTCAGTGTTTGAGAGAAAATAAGACTATAGCAGGGGGATGACATAGACCTTTGTTTTTTCCTCTTGTTTGAAAGAATATTACTTTTTTTTCCCTTTCTGCAAAAATAAAAATAAATCTGAAAATCCCAATATGTTGCCAGTGTTCATACTTTAAAAGAAGTTAACCTTTTTGGGGCGGCTAGGTGGTGCAGTGGACAGAGCACCAGCCCTAGAATCAGGAGTACCTGAGTTCCAATGAGACCTCCAGACATTTAGAAATTGCCTGGCTGTGTGGCCTTGGGCAAGCCACTTAACTCCACTGCCTTGCAAAAAGCCTGAAAAGAAAAAAAGTTAACCTTTGCCTGCTCCAATTAGAGTGGGGATAGGGATTAGAGAGAAAGGCATAAGAATTATAATCAGGATCTTTTATCATGGGGGGTGAGAAGAGAGGGAGTTGAAAAAGTCTAACACCAGTAGATTTTCCTCTATTTCCAGAAGACAAACTTCATTGTCAAGGTCAAATTTATTGATGATTTATAGCTATTAAAAAGTGCTATTTTCTGTTTATTCATGGGCAAAAAAACATCCTTGATAGCAAATCCTAAATTGCACAAATTATTAAAGCAATCTGTTGTTTGAATCTTAAGCTTCAGAGATCAAAGGAATTTACAGACCTTGAAATTAACTAGAAAAAATATTTTTAAATTAACAGCACTGAGTATGAATGGATCACAACCTCCTGTAAAATTCCTATTTTTAAAAATTGATTAAATCTCAGTAATAATAATAATAGTGCAGTAAATGTTATGCTACCTGGAAGTTTCTAGAAATATGTTTCCAATATCCCCTTCTCTGGTATAAAAATCTGCAAAGTAGAAATGGGTGAATTCAATTTTATTGTGGCAGGTAACCTAGAATAATCTAATTATTATTTTCCCCCCAAAGAAAGACCAGAGAAAAGTATTCTTTCAGATTTTTTTTTCTTTGTGGTTAGAAGAGGTAATTTTCCCCATGGCTCTCCTATAATACATTGTCACTTGTAGTTGGTAGTCATTAAAAAAACGTTGAAAAAAAACAAAACTTAAATTACCATTAATGCTCTTTCTTGTCTTATTAGTTTCGACTTACCAAAATTAAATATTTATAATGCTCTTCACACAAAGCCTAGAATATAGTAAATGGTTTACATATCATTGTTCCCTTCCCTTCTCTAACCAAAACCCTACATTATATTAGAAAAACCTATAGAAGGAAAATTTAGCATTATCATACCTATAAAACTTCAACACTTGATAGACCTCATTATAGTATGTAGTTTTAGTTTCTCAGAGCTCTTCTATGTTTTTGACTAAATGGAATATCATGTCCCAATTAGTTATGGACAATAATTTTTCTATGTCACATTTATTCAGAAATGTCACATCTGTTGTTACAAATATTTCAGGAAGAGTTGAAAGATAACTAGACATGGTGAATATCACAAGAAAATGAAATTGGAGGTGGTTACCAAAATAAAGGGGGTAGCCAGGTGGCAAGAGGATAGTAAGCCGGATATGGAGTCAGGAAGGTTCATTGCTGAGTTTAAATCTGACCTCAAACATTTATTAGATGTATGATCTTGGGACATTCTTTTAACACCATTTGCCTCGGTTTTGCATCTCTTAAATAAACTGAAGAAACAAAAGGCATACCACTCTAGTATTTTTGCCATCCCAAAAGGGATCACAAAGAGTTGACATGTTTGAAAACAACTAAGCAACAAAATACCAAAATGGAGACATTTCAGAATTAAGAGTGAATATATAGTCAGATAGAATAGTTGGAGTTAGGGTTAAAAAAAAAATAAAATAAAATTACAAGAAAGAATAAAGATGAGAAGACACTGTATATAATTATAGCAATTCCACCTGACTAATTTAAGTTAAATGTCATCTAAAACAAAAGAGAAACAAAAATAAGGACATAAACTTAGACTATCACCATTTCTAAACATAATTACCAATTAGAAAATAGTTGCTAAAGGAGGAAGCTGAAAGAAGCTTGGAAACTTCTTGGGGCAGACGGTAGATTTTTGATTTGCTGGTCCAGTGGAAAAGACATAATAGGCGAGAGAAACACCAATGAAGAATATGATTTTATTTTCTAAGCAATGTGAGGGAAGTTGATTATAAACTCTGAAAAATAATTAAAGGGAAGCAGAGATTTAAAAGGGTGTGTTATAAGAGGGAAAAACATTAAAAGGACTCTAAGGAGAATGAACAAATAGGTGTGAAATGAAATGTCTGCTTACGTTTCCACATTGAATTTTTTTCATCTACAACAAAAGCATAAAAGACAAATACATTTGTTTGTACATGAATACCTTAGTATCTAATATTCTAAGAAGTGACAAAAGCATATAACAATATGAGACTATGTTGATATTGACTCTAAATAGATGCACAGAGAAAAACATTATACTCAAGGTGACAATTTTGAAGAAACGTATTCTAGGATCTATTTTCAAAATCTTGAAGAGATGTCTCAATGTTAAGAGTGTAAGATTCAATTCTTAAGGTTAACTGAAAGTAGAAAAGATAATCTCAGGCATTATTACAAAAGAAAATGAAGAAGGAATATCAGTAACCATATATTCCTACTTCTCAGTCAAAATTAGGACAATAAACCATACATGTATTAAGGGCATCCTTTTATGAAGACATAAAGGAAGCAAGTACTTCTGCAAATGATATTTCACAGTAGACTTCATATTTGTGATCATACAATTGACTGAAATAGAAAGAGAATACAAGAGCCAATAGTGTTTATTGTTTGTTATCGGGCAAAGTCAAGTTCTGAAGTGGGTTTAAAGAAGAATCAAGAAGAGTGATAGTGCACATTTCCAAACTGAGGGCCAAAAAGGGGAAGTAGTTCTAATTTAATCACTGGAAAGGTATTGCCTCAGACAAACTGAGACATGGGAAAGACGAAGGTATCCCACTGCCACTGGGGCCATCTCAAGTCATCCTGATCTACATCTTGCCATTGGACCTATAAGGCTCTGGAAAAGAAAAGGACTTGCACAGTCCTCCCTCACTTAATCCAATTCATTTGCAAGTCCTGATCTCATTGATCCTCCTCAAGAATGAAGGACAAATAAGAACAACTTTGCCTAAAAGAAACATCAATTGGTTACAAGAGAAATAGGAAATGGACAAAAAACCCAGTATTAGTCTAACTATAAAGGGTCCATTTATGAAAACAAAGTAGACATACATTGATTAAGGAATCCAGTAAACAAATTGTGCTATCTGATTATACTTAAGCTGTAAGAAATCCGACAGTGAAGAATTCAGACAATATTTGGTAGAAGTTTATGAAATGGTGAAGTACTGAGACCAATCAAGAAATGCTTTGAGGAGCAGGCTAGGTGATACAGTGGATAGAGCACTGGTTCTAGAGTCAGGAGGACCTGAGTTCAAATGTGATCTCAGCCACTTAATCATTATGTAGCTGTGTGACCTTGGGCAAGTCACTTAACCCTGTTGCCTTGCAAAACAAAACAAAACAAAACAAAAAGATGCTTTGAACAATGAAAACAATAATGTAAAGGGAAAAAGCATCAAAAAAACCTTAGAATTCTTAGCAGGGAAATAATAAGTCTTGATTATAGGATGAATAGTGGATCAGCAGATAAGTGGCAGACCATATATGCAAATAATGATTAGAGGTGGCCCCTGTGTTTGGTATATTTAACTCAACTAAATTTCTTTGTTGCAAATCAAGGACCTATTGAAAAATGATATCATCATTGGAAAGTGCTATAGATAATAATTTTTTGGAGAAAGTTTGTATTTGGTGACCCCAAGACTTGAAAACAAGTAATTATGGAGGACCTTTAATATCAAGCTAATGAATTTGTCTTTTATTCAGTTGGTTGTGAAGAAACCAATGAAGGTTTTTTGAACAAGAAAGTGATATGATTTACATGGCAGATTTGCAGTTTTATGTACTATCATCTTTTTATTGCCCTCTTATGAAAATGTGTGTACTGTGAATTGAAAATAAAATAAAATAAATTTTGCAAAACATTTCTGCAATGGCAAAATTACTTAAGATGAGTTGAAGAGGAGAGATATAAGGAAGAGAACATTAGGAGGCCATTTTAATAGATGTTGAGAGTGGAAAGAAGGAATAAATGTATGATTAAAAAGAACAGAACCTAGCACTTTACTGAATACTAAGTAATGAAGGAAAAGAAAAAGGTGATGGATGTTTGAGCCTGAGTGACTGAGAAAAGAGAAGTGTCATAGACAAAATGGGGAAATTAGAAGGAGAGTTGAGTTTGGGGAGAAAGATGGCATTTTTAGTTTTGGATATATTAACTTTGAGATATTGGGGAAATTCCCAGATAGAGATATTTAGAATTCAGAAACATTTTGACATGTTCTTTTATGAAAATAAATATATTTGAAAATGTTTCCTTAGAGGAACTAATTTAAATCATGAGAAAGTATGAAGAAAAACTGGCATAAACTAGAACCTTGAGAATAGTCATAGTTTGATAAAATGAGAATAGTTATCAATGAAGAGTATTAAGAGTATTAAGAAATACTAATACTAAATACTAATACTAATAAAGAGTATTAAGAACGCTTTTGCTCAGTCATATTCAACTATTTGTGAACCCATTTAGGGTTTCTAGGAAAAGATGTCGGAGTGGTTTGCCACTTTTCTCATTTTATAGATGAGGAAACTGAAGTAAACAGGGTGAAGTGACTCACCCAGGGTTGCATAGTTGGTAAATATCTAAGGACAGATTTGAACTCAGGAGGATGAGTCTCCTTGACTCCAGACCCAGGAATTTATTGACTATGCCACCTAACTTCCCTTTCAGTAAGGTAGGAAGACTAACAGGAAAGAATAGTGCCTCAGAATCAATATATTTATCTACATAAATTTAAGTAGGAACACCAAGGAAAAGAGAGTCAGTCTGCAAGTTGGACTACAGAAAGATTCTAGGGAACAAAAATATGAGAAGCTTTTTTGTTTGCTAAAATCAGTTTTAATCTTATGATGAGATTTTAGTAGATCTGTGGAAACAGAAACCAGATTTCAGGGACTGAGTAGATGATGAAAAATAAAGTGAGTAAATATAGTAAATATAGAGAATTATTTCTAGGTGTTTGACCATGAAGGGCAAAAAAGGAGAAAAAGAACAATTATCCTATTAGGATAAAAGGATCAATGAAAGGTTTTTCTTTTGTTTTTATTTTTTGAAGCTTGGACATACTGACCCAGAGGAGGAAAGTGCTTTAACCAGAACTTAAAAATGGAGAGAAAGAGCATTAATGATCAATGGGGCAAGGTTTCTGAGGAGGTTTTTACCTTGGTTGGTCTCAAGGATGTGACTCATCCAGGTCCCATAGGTAGTAACATTATAAATGAAATTTGAACTGTGATTTTTCTGACTACAGAGCTAGAATTCTTCCCACTGTACCAGAGTTAAAATTGAAAGATTACCATATGATAGTGAAGAACTAGTGTAGCTAGATAACAATGGAATGTTGTGAATCCAATTAACTGGATAGAATTCTTTTCATTAGTATCTGACCATTTGAGAACTGAAATTAGAAGACAGATGATGAAAGTGAGCCAATGTTGGGGTTGGAACAAAGAAAAGAATGTAAAAATTCCCATCATTCAAAGATGAAGAATACATGATTGTATCCCAAGAAGAAAGGGAACAGGAGTGATGAACTGAAAGAAGAAAGAAGGAATAACAGATTAGAGTGAGGATGAGTGAAGAACTGGTAATGGATGAATGACAATATAGAAGATTCTCTTTGCCTTCCTTATTCTCCAAAATGCTGGTCCAGAAGAGAAGGGAGGAAGTACATTGTGCCATTGTTCATAGAGGTCTATTGTATTCTTCCAATTCTTTCTTTGGCCACTTTTATCTATCCCTGGGTGATTTGTTAACTGCAAGAGAGCTTTCACATAGACTGAGTCATAAATAGCACAGAACTGCTTCATTAAGATTCTACATTCTTGCTTGATTTGAAAACACAAAATCAGATTTTAACTTGCTATTACAATTTCTGATTGATCCATTAAAATGCAATCAATTTTAGCTCACCCCTGTAAGTACTATCACCTTCTAGTCATAAGTATTGATTCATCACTTACAAGTTTTTAGCATTTCAAAAGCTTCAAAGAAGATAGTTTCAATCTGGGACTCAGAAAGGTATCAAGGAGCTAGCAAGAAACTTTGCCGATCAGATGACAACAATAATAATAATCTGACCAGCATAGGGAAGAGTGATTAATATTATGTGTTAAGGGGCAGCTAGGTGGCACAGTGGAGAAAGCACCGGCCCTGGAGTCAGGATCCAACCTCAGACACTTAATAATTACCTAGCTGTGTGGCCTTGGGCAAGCCACTTAACCCCATTTGCCTTGCAAAAACCTAAAAAAAATATATTATGTGTTAAGCTAAATCAAATAGTTTACATCTATAATAAAACTATCTAGGTATGGTTGATGAGAATCAACACAGTATAGTCAATAGACAGATTTGGATACAAAAAGACCTCAGAAATCTTGGGCAAGCCACTTAACCCTTTAGGATCTAAAGATGCTGAGATGACAGGTCACAGGAGAGTTGCTAATTTAAATTAGTAGACAAAAAAACTAAGCACAAATACACATGCACACAAGATTGATATGCATAAGGTTTCTCACTATATCGGGATGAAAAGACATCCCATGGAGGAAATATTGGAGAGAAGTTAAAGGGAAAAAACTTTATTCTCAACCTCTAACTAAGAAAAAAAAAATTCTGATTCCTTGGGTGACTAACAGAAGAATATGGGGAAATCATCTATTTTAGGGATGTCCCAGGCTCAAATAGCAGAGCCTTAATCATTGAATTTGGCTGTAGCTGAGATTTGCAGAACATGAGGCAGTTTAAGCCCTTTGCTTCTCAGATTTGTGCTTTTCCTACTGTGGTGGTTGAGAAAGGCAGCTTCAATTCCAATTACCAAGGACACAGTGAGTCCCAGCAATATGTACTTATGTCACACAAAGCTGCCTTCATAGCTTCTTAACATTTGCTGACTTTCTTCTTTGTTTGCAATTGGTTTTCCTTCAGAGGAAAGGCAGTGTGATGTAATGGGAATGGAGCTGGACTTCAATCAGTATAGACTTCATTTTTAAATACCTCTCATCATTGCCTAGTTGTGTGACTGTAGGGAGGTCATTTATCTTCTCTGTGCTTCTATTTCTTCATCTGTAAAATGTAACAGAATTGCCTGCAGTACCTAACTCACTGGGAAGGTATGAGAATCAAATACAATCAAAAACAATGCAAACCTTTTGTCAGCCTCTCTTAACATCACCATAGGAGAATTCTGGGACAATCTGGGACATTTATAGCAGTTTCAAAAAGTAATTACATCACTATGAGAGGATTGATGACAAAAAAGTCATGTTTAAGGATTTTACTACCAATTTGGTGGCATTTTGGATAGAATACTGGGTCTGAAATCAGGAAGACTCTTCTTTCTGAGTTCAAATCGGTCTCAGTCACTATCTAGTTGTGGGACCCTGGGCAAATCACTTAATGTTATTTGTTTCAGTTTCCTCACAGAAAAGGAAATAAAATAAAAGGAAAAAATCCTTCAGTAACTGCCAAGGAAATACCAAATTCTTCAATTAATCATCCTTCAATAATTATTTAGGTTTGCTGTCCTGAGCTTAAAATTCAACAGAGACAAAGTAAGAAACAAAATTTAACTAACAACATGGATTCATAGTTAGATGCAGGGCTACTCAAGATACTCTTAAGATGCTACAGAAATTAAAGATATCATTGCAAGCTCATGTGAAATGAGTAAAAATAGAGGAAGAGTGGAGTTGCTAGAATTTCAGAACTATGGGAAAAGGTAGTCAACAAAGTATGAACTCATTCAATGACAATGAGGAATCACAGAGAATGACAAGGTGAGAAAGAAAATGAAAAAAATTAAAATCAACAGTCCAAATGAAAGTCATGAAGAAGACAGACAAAAATATATAAAGCTAGATCACAACAGTGACAAGATGCCAAGAGATGTGCATCCATAGATTTTTTTGGATGGGGTCCAGAAAATGAAAATAATGTGCAATTGTGCCTTACAGAGACCACAATCTAAGAAGCCTCAGCCATGAAAAGACTGCTTTCCTTTACTGTGCATGGCTGTCTTCTGTGCTGTCCCCTACTGTTTTATGCTGCTGTTATCTTTTTCAAAGCAGTGTCTTCTTGTCTGTCTCTGGTGATGATGTCTTCTGAGTTTGTACTTGTCTGATCAGTCACAGTCAAACACAGTACATATTAACCCCCATGTCATTTTGATCCTCCTTTGATCATGAAGGACAATGACCAACTTCTCTCTAGGTAAACAAGTAAGGGAAATACATAAAACAGTAGCTTCTAGGCTTTTTTTCTCACACTGCATCCCAGAAATATGTAGAATAAATTGAATAAGATAGGGCCTCTTATGCAACAATGATGCACTGAATTTGTGATGAGTCACTGGTCAAATAGGGCAACATTTTCTTTGACATGAGCTACCTTATCATTTCAGAATAGCCTTAGGATGTTGGTGAAATTCTAGGTACAATCAAACTTGTTCAGTAGCTGTCAGGGCTCAGTTTTTTCAACCAAACTGGATTTCCTTTATAAACTAAGTGAGCACAGCTTAAATTTATTACCTTCTCTCTAAAAATGTGATTATTTACAAGATCTAGTACGAATGGTATAATTGGAAACAGGTACATACTAAGCAGAAGTACTTCAGCATGGACTCAATCACAAAATGTCCTTTGCTGCCCAACCCAGTTTTGTTCAATGAGACCCATTCCTAAAAGCCTGGCCACCTGTCAACAAGGTATTATGGCCACAACAATTTTCAGGAAACTTTTTTTAAAGAATCAGAATTGTGATCATCATGAGAGATTACCACTGGCATCTACATCATGAAAAGAATGCCAGTATTCTTTTGGTATTCAAAAACATTTTAAGCTGAACTAAATATAAACCTTGTGTTTGAACCACCCTTTTAACACAGAATATCTAGGCACACTTTGAGGGAGTCTCACTTATCTGACATTGTTCCCATCCAAGTTAAAATGGTAATTTCATTTTCAGGCATTATCACTATCTTCCCTTGAAAGCAGCTAGACTCACAAAACTTCAAAATATGGAATAGTTTTATTTAAACAGTCAAATTCAATCAAGATCTGTAGAATGTTAAGATTCCCTCCCACCTTCTATTGGACTCTCATTCATTAAGGAGATGTACAATCTCTGGGGTTAATAGTACTGCCTTGTATGGTGTCTTATTAGAAATAAAGGCAAAGATAAACATTAGAGTTGGAGATTCTTAAAATATAAATATAAGATTTCAAACATGGGAAACAGGATGACTAGAAGTGTAACAAATATGCCCGATAATAGTCCTGTCCAAAGAGAAATTCCAAAGTAATTAGCAAAGACATGACCAAGAAATATTCCCAAATGGATAATTAACTAGTCAAAAATATGAACCAGCCATTATCAAACAGGATTGCAAACTATGAACAATAATATGGAAGATTGCTCCAAATCACTAATAATAGAAATACAAATCAGGACAACTTTGGAGTTTCATCACATAATTTCATAACATTCACTAGGTTAAAAAAATGTGGAGACGTCAATGATGATAGAGATATTAATTGATCCAAATATTTTGTAAGGAATTTGGAATTTCTTCACAAGTGATTAAAATTGGTGTAGTTAGGTGGGGCAGTTAAGTGGTACAGGGACTAGAGCACTGAGTTCAAATCCAGACACACATACTTAATAATTACTTGTGTGACCTTGGGCAAGTCACCTAATCCCATTGCCTTGCAATAAAAAACCCAAAAAACAAAAAAAGAAACTGATTAAAATTCTAGGAGTGATTCTAGTAAAATTCTAAGCAGTGCAATGGAGTGAGAACCAGGAAGATCTGAGTTCAAATTCAGTCTCAGACACTTACTAGCTATGTAATCCTGGGCAAGTCACTTAAATCTGATTACCTCAAAAAAAATAATTAAAATCTCCATATCCCTGTACCAGAGATATCACTACAGGAATATATCTTTTTTTTTTTTGCAAGGCAAATGGGGTTAAGTGGCTTGCCCAAGGCCACACAGCTAGGTAATTGTTAAGTGTGACCGGATTTGAACCCAGGTACTCCTGACTCCAGGGCCGGTGCTTTATCCACTGCACCACCTAGCTGCCCCCTACAGGAATATATCTTAAGAAGATAAAGACAGAAAAGAAAAGATCCCACATACACCTGAATATTCACAGAAACACATTTGATACAAAACTACATACAGAAAAATAAATACATAAATAAATGAAACTGTACAATTATAAATGAGAACTTGATAAAATCCATCTCCCAGTCTTCCCTGCAATAGTTGGGTATTGTAGCATTCAATACTATAATACACTTTCAAATATCAAGCATGTTAGCTGTTTTGTTGTACTGGATAGTTGCTGTTTTTTTATCTTTGTTACAAAATTTGGTTCACTGGATAGGGAAGAGAAATAGGGCATATTCAGAATTGAAGTTATATTGATATAGATATCAAGAAGAGATAATTTTAAAAATAAAATACAGGAGGCATACTTTAAAAAAAAGAGTGACATTGTTTTAAAAAGAACACTGACATCATTAAAAGTATTGAACTCTCAAAATTACTTCTTTTTTTTTTTTTAGGTTTTTGCAAGGCAAATGGGGTTAAGTGGCTTGCCCAAGGCCACACAGCTAGGTAATTATTAAGTGTCTGAGACCAGATTTGAACCCAGGTACGCCTGACTCCAAGGCCGGTGCTTTATCCACTACGCCACCTAGCCGCCCCTCAAAATTATTTCAATACACTTTCCTCTTTGCATTCAATTCCAGATCCTTTCATTATCTAGGCATGGCATTTCTCCAAAATTATATGCATTTGTGGACAAACTTTATCAGATGTTTTTCCAACTTCATATCAAATCCTGAATAAGAGAAATCCTATTTCTATTCCATTTCTCATACATGGATGGAAGACCAAATTCTTTTGAGTGAATATAGATCTTAGGAGGCTCTGCATTATTCTTGGATTTGATGCAATCAGCATGACATTATCTGTAAATAGAAAGGTCTGAAGGGCTTCAAAATATATAGAAAATTCCAATTCCATTTGATTTCTGTGCTGGATTTCTTCACAGTAATGATACTTTTATCTACCTTTTTTTGTTTCCTAATTAACATCATAATCAATATTAACAAACATTTGACTAGAAAATTTAACACTTTTTAAATATTCTGAGGACTTTTGCATTATTTTAAAACCAGTATAGGTAACCACATTGAAACAATGAAACATAGCCTTTAATGGATTATTTCCCCTCTTTCAAATCATTTTCCTTTTTCACCATGAAAGAATGAGGATAGTGAGATCTTGTATTCTCTGTACTTTTCAGGCAACTATATGGCCATAAACTATGATTTGCTAAAAGATAGTCTTCCTGCCCATCCCTTTATCATACTTTCATCAAGGATGCCCTTGATATCCATATATAATATTCTAATAAAATTTTATAGAGATGGGAATCTAAGCACATGGTTTAGTAGTTTAGATCTGCTTCTTGATTTAGATAATACAGTCTGATTTTTTTAAGTAAGAGTTTAGTAACTTCTCAGGAATAAAATACCTTAATACCCTCACCACTGTGTCATCTCCTACAAGGACCTCACCTGTGTATATTATATTCTATGTAATCCTGATGCTCTTTCATTCTTTGTTTTCTAAAAGTTCAGTTCTGAGAATTGCTTCAGAGGCTGACAATAAAGTCTATATGTGGTATTGTTGCTCTCCCTGATGAAGAATATTTGTTATAGAAATCTTGAGAGTTTTTCCACTTTTCCTCTGTTTGTTGTCATTTCTCTTTCATCAACTGACCTGTCGTAATTGAATCTGTTGCCAAGAAATCTTTAAATTAGCTTTTTTTCCTCTTCAGGGTTCCTCACTATTTTAGGTAATACTGCTCAAAAATCTATCATTTCCTCTTTGGAATTTTGTCAGCAAGTTTATATTTTAAACCATGTCTAACCTTGACTTTCCTATCTTTCTGCTTGGCTCTTAAGATCATTTTTTCTGGGTGAAGGGGTTCCTAGACTATTATGATCTCATTATGGTAATTGATGTCTTCAATTACCTTAAGAAATGGTGATAGTGGCAATGTATGTTCTCTTATCTGCATTTTAGAGGAAAAAATAGCTTATTAGCATGTTGGAGTTTTCTTGAGTTGAGCACCATATCAATTAATGTTGATATTTTTCTCAAACAGGTCAATTGACTGTGTAGAAAACTGATTCAGTCCCAGAAACTCCTTCCCCCACCAAATTCCGAAAGCCAACAAACTATGACTCTAGCCAAACTTTAGAAGGCCAGAGCCCACAGAAAGACTGAGTGATACATTTTCCCTGTCCAAGATAACTTAGAAGTTCCATGAGAAAGTTATGTTTCACTAGGACCAGGGGTTGGAAAAAAGCCACATCTGCAGCACAGCCCAGCACAGCACAGCACAGAGATCACTGGCAACAGCTTGAAGGGGCAGTGAGAGAACTCTGCTACACCAGAATGAGTGTGGAGTGAGGAGCACTGGCCACACAATCTGCATTGAGAATCTGGAGAAAGCAGCCTGCACCCCCAGAGATGGTAAGGGGGTCAGGGAAGAATGCAGAAATTTCTCTGCTCTCCCCTGGGTAGGACTCTGCTGTTTGCCTACACTGAAATCCAGGTTGCAGTTTGGGCTTCCATACTAAGTAGCCAAGCTGGACTCCTCCTTACAGCCCCAGGGCAGAAGGAAGTATCGGGTCCATCTACATATCAAAGCACAGGTAAGATAACTTAAGACCTCAGAGGAATAAAGATCCCACTGGGGTGTCCCAAAACAAATCCCAAAGTCTTGGAAGTGCTATCTTGGGCTGAGGAAATGAGTAAACAGAAAAAAGAAGAATCTGACCATAAAGAATTACTTTAGTTCCATGGAAGATCAAAACACATACTCAGAAGATGACAAAATCAAAGCTTCCATATCCAAAACCTCCAAGAGAAATAGAAAATGGGATCAGACTATGGATGATCTCAAAAAAAGACTTTGAAAAGCAATTAAGGGAGGCAGAAGAAAAATTGGGAAGAGAAATGAGAGCAATGCAGAAAGATCATGAAAACCAAATCAGAAGCTTGGTGAAAGAAATACAAAAAAATATATACTGAAGAGAATAATATGTTAAAAACCAGTTTAGACCTAATGGAAAAAGCAAAACAAATGGCAAATGGGGAGAAGAATGCCTTAAAAAGCAGAATTGGCCAGCTGGAAAAGGAGATAAAAAAGTTCTCTGAAGAAAATAACTCCTTCAAATGCAGAATAGAACTAAAGGAAACTGATGACTTTGCAAGAAATCAGGAAGAAATAAAACTCTTCCAAAAAAGTAAAAAATTAGAAGAAAATGTGAAATAGCTCATTGGAAAAAAACAACCAACCTCGAAAACAGATCCAGAAGAAATAATTTAAAAATTATTGGGCTATCTGAAAGCCACAATCAGGAAAAGAGCCTCAACTTCATTTTTCAAGAAATGATACATCAAAATTGCCCTGAGATCCTAGAAGTAGAGGATAAAATAAAAATCAAAGGAATTGACCAATCACCTCCTGAAAGAGATCTCAAAAGAAAACTTCCAGGAATATTATAGCCAAATTCCAAAACTCCTAAATCAAAGAGAAAATTCTAAAAGCTGCCAGAACCAAACAATTCAACTACTGTGGCTCCAAAGTCAGTGTTACACAGGATATAGCAGCATCTACATTAAGAGCTCATGGGGATTGGAATATGATATTCTGGAAGGCAAAAGATCTTGGTTTAAAACTGAGAATCAACTACCCAGCAAAATGGAACATCCTCTTTCAGGCAAATAGATGGACTTTCAATGAAACAGGGGACTTTCAAATTTTCCTATTGAAACAACCAGAGCTGAACAGAAAGTTTGATCTCTAAGTACAAGACTCTGGTAAACCATAGAGGGAGTGGAAGAGAAGGACTATGAGGAACTTAATGATATTGAACTGTTTGTATCCCTGCATGGGAAGAAGATATTGATATCTTATATGAACTTTCTCATTTATAAGAACTGTTAGAAGGAGCATAAATAGACAGGACATAGAAAGGGGTAGAATATAATGGTATAATATAGTAAAAAGACGGAGTCAATGGGTGATAAAAGAAAGTACTGGGAGGAAGAGAAAGGAGATGAAGCTAAGAAATTTCACATAAGAGTCAAGGAAAAAACTTTTCCAATGGAGTTGAAAGGGGGCAGGCAAGGGGGAATGAGGCCTTCATTCTCATCAGAAATGGCTCAGAGAGGAAATAACATACACACTTAATAGGGTGAGGAAATCTATCTTACCCTAGAGAAAAATGAAAAGAAAGGGATGGAATAAGGGGGAATGGTGTGGGGGAAGTGGGGAATGGGTGATAGAAGAAAGGGAAGACAGAGTGAGAAGATACTCAGATACAACATACTTTTGGACAGGGCCAAGATGAAAGGAGGGAGAGAATAGAATAAATGAGAGTAGGGAGGAATAGAGTGGAGGTACAGCTAGTAATAGCAACTGTGGGAAAAATGTTGAAGCGGCTTCTCTGGTGGACTTATGATAAAGAAAGCAATTCACCCCAGAATCAGAGCCATTAGAATCTGAACACAGAGTGGTCTATTTTTTTCTCTCTCTCTATTCTTGAGGTTTCTCATCTTCTTGGGGGGGGGGGGTATGTTTACTATTATTTTATTTATATTATGTTTACTCTTAAAACATTCAATTTCAATCAATGTATAACATGGAAACAATGTAAAGACTATCAGACTGCATTCTATGGGGGGGAGGGAAGGGGGGGAAATTGTAAAATTCAAAACCTTCCAAAAAAAAAGATAGGTAGATACTACTATTTTATATAATTGGAAAACAAATAAAATGTTAAAGTATTGGGGGGGGGAGGAAATTGATTCAGGAAAGACTAGATGATTAACTATGATGCTTGCAGCTCCTCTCAGCAGTTCAATGATCAAGGATAATCCTGAAAGACCATTTAAGAAAAATGCAGAGAAACACATACTATGTTCACTTTTTTGAAAGCTGCTTTTACGTTTTTTCCTTTCCTTTTCATGTTTTCCCACTTAGTTCTAATTCCTCTTTCACAATATGACTAATATGAAATTATGTTGAATACAATCATATATGAACAACTTTTACCAGATTGCTGACCACCATGGTAGGGGAGAGGGGAAAAGAGAGTGATAGAAAAATACAAGACTCTTAAATTTACAAATGAATGAATGCTGAAAACTATCTTTGAATGAAATTTAAATTTGAATGTAATTGAAATAAAATTTTAATAAAAAAGAAAAAAATAAATAACTCCTACATTAGTGACTGGTAGTTTCCTGTCTATCAGAAAATTATGTATTTCAATTGCAAATGTTAATTATTACTATCTGTATCTAGAATCTCTGTTTGTTCTTGAAGAAAGCATGTGCAATATACAGCCAAGAAATCTCTATATGATTTACAGTCTTTAGCTTCCCTTGTTTCTTATTCTTCATGGCTCCCAGATCTCTTTACTAATCTCTGCTATACTAACCTCTTCGTTTTGAAGTCATTAAATTATTCTATTTTATGATATAATTGTAATTTATCAAATTTTTCTTGGAATTTTTCAAGCTTCATATACTTTACAGAAGATTTTGTAGTATAAAAAACATGTTTCTTCATGGTTGTCTTTTTGAATGTTTATTGTATGAGCACTAGAATAGGAGGTGACCAAATGCATTATGAATTGGTATTTTGAGTTGCCTTTGGACATGATAAAAATGAATTCTACCATGTCCTTTATCTCCCGAAGGAAAATCTGTGAATCATCCTTCCATTCAGTTGCAACTTGCTTTTATCTTCTGGTTTTATTTATAATGAGAATCCCAAGACTGATATGATTCAGTTCT
Source organism: Macrotis lagotis (assembly GCF_037893015.1). Taxonomy (NCBI): domain Eukaryota; kingdom Metazoa; phylum Chordata; class Mammalia; order Peramelemorphia; family Peramelidae; genus Macrotis; species Macrotis lagotis. The sequence goes on from NC_133665.1 coordinate 127,309,862, forward strand.
TTTAATAGCAAATCCACCTGATGATCATTGAAGAAGGATATTGCACATTTATAGTAAAATATCTAAATTTTATTTATAATAATCTTAAGACTGATATGATTTCTGGTTTTATTTATAATGAG